>NC_074702.1:4336756-4351849 GCF_029448725.1 Salvelinus fontinalis | reverse complement strand
TGCGTGCGTGCGTGCGTGCGAGAGCTCATGAGGATAACAACTGACTCTGAACAGAAGGAGAGGTGTTTACAACTACCAATCCTTTCAGTCTAATCTTCTCATCAGTTGTTGTCTCAACACTCAGCTTGATAAGTAGGAGTTGGAGCTGTCAACACTAAGCATCCATATTGTAACAGTTAGGAGGAGAACACACTGCTGAACCTGTTACTCTGTAACAACTAAGGAGATGTTGTGATGATAACCACTCATCATTACAGAGGGGGTAAACAAGCAGTGAGTGGGACAACACCTGTTGTATTGGGACTAAGGCCAGCAGATTATAAAATGTGTGAAATGCTATTATAATCATATAGCCTGTTCTCATTAGATAATAATGCCAATGATGATGATCAGGGTTGTAAAATTCTGGTAACGTTCACAACATTCCCAGGTTTTTCCAGAAATCACAGTTTAGAGTCCTAGAATTAGGAGGGAATATGCATAAAATCCAGAATCCTCTGGAATCCGGAATCCTCTGACAAGTTAGCGGAATTTTGTAAACCTGATGATGCTGATGTGGGAGGGAGGGTGTGTCATCATGCACGTCATCATGCATGTCCCACACCCACCTGTAGGGAACCAGAGAGGTTTATGAGCCCAGTGGAGGGTTCTGGGACGCAGCGGGACTCAGCGTGAATGTTGCTCAGCCGCTCTCTCAGTTCAGAGTTCTGGGCTATAGCCTGGATGGAACAACAAACAACCAGTGTTCTGTTTCAGCACACAGCCACACACACAATGCTGGGACGTATTCATTAGTTAACACCGTAGCAAAACCTTTTGCAACAGAAAAATGAAAAACAAGTGTTTCTTATTGGACACATCCCTCTGTGTTGCAGTCTGTTATCTTCTGTTTGGTGCATAGTGAATATGACCCTGGGACACCAAAACACAACTTATCTCTACTGATTGGTATGGTTCATACTTTTTCTATTTTCCTAATCAAACATTTTCTGCATTACTTGTGTTTCTGCCAATTCAAAAATATAAATGTTTGAAATGTGATTCTGCACATATAGATTGTGTCAATGGATTCATCATGTACTGAAAACAGGTGCTGTATGAACACAGAGCTGTGGGGAAGATGTGATGAGGTACCTAGAAATATCTCCCCAATAAGCTCTGAAAACAGGTGCTGTATGAACACAGAGCTGTGGGGAAGATGTGATGAGGTACCTAGAAATATCTCCCCAATAAGCTCTGAGAACAGGTGCTGTATGAACACAGAGCTGTGGGGAAGATGTGATGAGGTAAATATCTCCCCAATAAGCTCTGAGAACAGGTGCTGTATGAACACAGAGCTGTGGGGAAGATGTGATGAGGTAAATATCTCCCCAATAAGCTCTGAGAAGAGGTGCTGTATGAACACAGAGCTGTGGGGAAGATGTGATGAGGTAAATATCTCCCCAATAAGCTCTGAGAAGACCCAAACAAGATGAGATCTGCCTCATCAGTAGTAGGAGTGGTTAAGAACAGAGGTGTCTTTCAAGAGTGACTTAGAGAGGCAAGACATCCAACAAAATACAATGTCACTTCCAGACATTGATATGTCATTAGGGCTGGAGGTTATGGATGAAGACCGTCATGAATAAATTAAATAACTGTCACAACCGTAAAAAAAAAAGAGGAACGAACAGCTGACTGAAGACGCGATGACCAGGCACTATTGTGGTTGAGTCCGTTTCTGCGATAACTTGATTTAACTTTCTGTTGTTCCTTGCTGAAACAAGCAAGGTGTTTAAGCAAAGTCTTCGGTTGCCTAGGCAATACCTCCCTCCCTGCAGCAACAGCACACATAGAAATAGAATGAATAGAATGGGCGTGGAACCTCTAACCCTCTAAGCCCCGCCCCCCTTGTTTACTGTTGCAACCTCGGACAACATTTT
Organism: Salvelinus fontinalis; assembly: GCF_029448725.1. Taxonomy (NCBI): domain Eukaryota; kingdom Metazoa; phylum Chordata; class Actinopteri; order Salmoniformes; family Salmonidae; genus Salvelinus; species Salvelinus fontinalis. The sequence continues at coordinate 4,349,927 of NC_074702.1, read as the reverse complement.
CCCGGCAAGACCAATTCCCCATTCAACCACTGGTGAAATGCCCTCACAAAGATCTCAAACTGTGTTTCTAATACACAATGAAATGAAACACACACTAACCCTTGCTAAGCAGGAAACTCTTGGGTTTGTTGTGGTGGACTGTCATTACAATTGCTTCACGGAAGCGCGGTACAATTATTTTTGTAGTGAAGCTGGCCACTGACTGTAGGGAAGTCAAATGTTCAGGCTGCTGCAGAGTCACTATGGAAACTAGTCTAGAGCAAATGGTTAAATTGTGTTTAGTAGCATTTTTAAACTCTCTCCATGGTTAAAGTTAGTGAGAAATATATGTCATTGTTCTAAACATCTGTGAGTGTGCTTCATACAGTATAGTACGACTATGACTGGTTATCATCTAACGTCAGGTAGATGTAGGATACCTAAGTTCCTCGAGGTTTGTCTGTTAGAAGAGCGCAAACGGTGCAATGTCGCCGCTGTTATTGTCCCAGGTCCATTCATTTCAATTCAATATCAATGTGAGGGATTCATGTGCGCAAACTATTGATTACAGTAGAACAAGCTAATTAATTTGTGTCTTGAGTGACAGCTTGGTAAATATTGGCGCGTGAGCAGTTTATATGGCACTCATTTAGCAAAATACAAGTCATCTGAATACAAGTGTGACACGTGTGTGTCGGGAGTAACTTTTATGTATTGATCTTCAAAATATCATGACTTATTTCAGCAAACTGATTATCCAACAAAGAAGAGGAATAGGCGGCCAGTACGTTGCATAAACTTTAGTCAACTATTACCAGAAAATATATAGAAAAGAACAGCATATTTATTATGAATTTGAACATCTAAAACCAGTGTTTTGACACTCGGCCATAAATCAAAAAGCCATGACAACAGGAAGCAGCAACAGTATCATTTTAAATGTATGTTTTAGGACAAGAAATGGTACTTTAACATCATTTTTCAACAGGATTCTACTGTATCAGGTAAAAACAACTGAATGAGACAAAAAACGTGATATGATTTATTGATTTTGATGATATTGGTTAAATCGTGAATATAATGTTTGTCCTGGCTACTGAATGTCTCTGAATTCACTGTCAGCATGCAGTCAAAACTATCACCACTTTTGGAGCTAACTAGTGCTCTCAAATCGTATCCTGATGTTGACTGCAGATGGGAGATGTATTCATAACATTGCTGACTTAGCTAGCTAACATACACTACCGTTCAAAAGCTTGGGGTCACTTAAAAATGTCCTTGATTTTGAAAGAAAAGCACATTTTTTGTCCATTAAAATAACATCAAATAGATCAGAAATACAGTGTAGACATTGTTCATGTTGTAAATTAATATTGTAGCTGGATTTTTTTTATTGAATATCTACATAGGCGCACAGAGGCCCATTATTATTATTATTTTTTATTTTTTATTTTATTTAACCAGGTAGGCCAGTTGAGAACAAGTTCTCATTTACAACTGCGACCTGTCCAAGATAAAGCAAAGCAGTGCGACAAAAACAACAACACAGAGTTACACATGGGATTGACAAACGTACAGTCAATAACACAATAGAAAAATCTATATACCGTGTGTGCCAATGTAGTAAGATTAGGGAGGTAAGGCAATAAATAGGCCATAGTGGTGAAATAATTACAATTTAGCATTATCACTGGAGTGATAGATGTGCAAATGATGATGTGCAAGTAGAGATACTGGGGTGCAAAAGAGCAAAACAAATAAAAATAACAATATGGGGATGAGGTAGTTGGGTGGGCTATTTACAGATGGGCTGTATACAGGTGCAGTGATCGGTAAGCTGCTCTGACAGCTGATGCTTATAGTTAGTAAGGGAGATATAAGTCTCCAGCTTTAGCTTTTGTCTAGTTTGAGAAACAGACGCCTCACAAGTCCTCAACTGGCAGCTTCATTAAAAAAGTACCCGTAAAACACCAGTCTCAATGTCAACAGTGAAGAGGCGACTCCGGGATGCTGGCCTTCTAGGCAGAGTTCCTCTGTCCAGTGTCTGTGTTCTTTTGCCCATCTTAATCTTTTCTTTTTATTGGCCAGTCTGAGATATGCCTTCTTGTTTGCAACTCTGCCTAGAAGGCAGCATCCCGGAGTCGCCTCTTCACTGTTGACGTTGAGACTGGTGTTTTGCGGGTACTATTTAAATGAAGCTGCCAGTTGAGGACTTGTGAGGCATCTGTTCTCAAACTAGACACTCTAATGTACTTGTCCTCTTGCTCAGTTGTGCACCAGGGCCACCCACTCCTCTTTCTATTCTGGTAAGAGCCAGTTTGCTCTGTTCTGTGAAGGAAATGGTACACCGCGTTGTACGAGATCTTCAGTTTCTTGGCAATTTCTCTCATGGAATAGCCTTCACCCACAAATGCCTTCATCCAGCTGGAAACAGCAGAAAAATCTGCCATTTCCAGCTACAATAGTCATTTACAATATTAACAGTGTCTACACTGTATTTCTGATCAATTTTATTTTATTTTAATGGACAAACAAATAGCTTTTCTTTAAAAAATAAGGACATTTCTAAGTGACCCCAAACTTCTGAACGTTAGTATACATCTAGAGAAAACAAGTTGTATTAAGTGGCTAGCTAGCTAGCATCAGAGTAAGTTGGTTTAGGCCTAGTTTTCAGAGTCATCTTTAGTAAGCAGAGAGCGTGGGCAGGAAGTGCTGACAGGAAGGCCTTAATCTCACACACACCCATGAAGAAGTTTCACTTAAACTCACAAACAGAGCACAGAGGAGGATGAACATTGAGAGAAATAATGGACGTTGAATATCCCCAGGTCAGACTAGTTAGGAGAGACCTAAAATGAGGAGTCAGGTAACCACAGTGATAGGGGGCTCGGATCATTATGAGATAATGCTCATATCATTTGGTATTGGAACCCACACCCTCTTCGGGGGTTAGGGGCTACTTGCGTCATGGCTTGCTTGAGCCTGGGGCGGGGAGGAAAAATGTGTGGTTAGTGGTTGACTGAAAAAAGCCCCTTTAAGACTGAAAATGTACATAGTATGTATAAGCTGGAAGTAGAAGCCTAAATGTTGTTGTACATTAGTTTACTCCAATTGGGGGAGGGGTGGTAGGGTTAGGGGACTGGTACTGTATGTGTTTATTTAAATACATACAGTACCAGTCTATAGTTTGGACACTCATTCCAGGGTTGTTCTTTATTTTTACAGTTTTTTATAGAATAATAGTGAAGACATTACAACTATGAAATATCACATATGGAATCATGTAGTAATCAAAATAGTGTTAAACAAATCCAAATATATTTTATATTTCAGATTCTTCAAACTAGCCACCCTTGAATGAGTAGGTGTGTCCAAACTTTTGACTGGTACAATATATATTTTGCAGAGGCGTCAGAAAAACCACAAGGCTTTTCTTTAGCCCGAGGAGTAGTGACCAGAGGGGCGTTGCTACGGCCACAGATGCAAGTGTTAAGCATAAATACGTAATTACCCTCTTAGAAAAAAAGGTGCTCTCTAGAACCTAAAATGTTTCTTCAGTTTCCTATGTCCCCATAGGATCACCCTTTTTTTTTTTTTAAGTTTGGTTCCAGGAAGAACTCTTTTGGGTTCCATGAAGAACCCTTTCCACAGAAGGAATCATTAAGGTTACCTTATTGATCAAAGTTTTAAGTAGCTGTTAGAGTTTTGAATCACTAACTGACTTGGTTAAATAAAGGTTACAGAATTCTGTTTATACAGTAGGTGTAGAAGGTCAGAGATCATGCTTCTTCTTATTAAATGCTGTGCTTCTCATAGGGATTTAGATAAGGGCGGTGGAGGTATCTAATCCATGGTCCATTTTAGCTTATCATAATTGCTTGTGTGATTATTGATTTGTGATATTGACTGATATTGATGGATTGAGCTGGGATTTTATACCTCTTTTGGGAATTTTGAATAAACTTGCTTTATTGTTCTGAAACCTGTGTCATCAAGGAGTCATACACGTGCATGTCGTTTTTCTCAAGGTTTTATATCGAAGCATCTGGTTTATTAGTCAATTGGGAGTCTGAGTTACTGGAGTAAAGGGCCCGTAAGACTAGACTAGTAGCACTGAGTGCATTGGGAAGGAGTCATAGGAGGGGTGATTCTGGGCGGAGTCAACACAATAGCCCAGTCAAAACAGTTTTAACGAATCCAAATCAATAACCAATATGCAGAAACAGTTTGTGATATAATGAAAACCTAAACATATAATGTACTACCATACATGTTCAACAATAGTAATCAAATTACTGGTATATTTTATAAACTGCACCTTATAAACGGCACCTTATAAACTGCACCTTATAAACTGCACACGCACCAAAAACCCTGTCGTTTTGACAAGTGTCAATAAATCACTGATATCGATTAGGGGGAAAATCAGGTTGCACGCGCTGTTGAAACTAACACAACTAAAAAACACATGGAGTCTGGAGATATTTAGTACACCACTGGTTAGAGAACAACCAGCAGAAGACCGTCAGCTACACTTTGGACTGATTCGGTTTGATTTGGGGGTCAGCTACACTTTGGACTGATGCAGTTTGATTTGGGGGTCAGCTACACTTTGGACTGATTCAGTTTGATTTGGGGGTCAGACACTTTGGACTGATGCAGTTTGATTTGGGGGTCAGCTACACTTTGGACTGATGCAGTTTGATTTGGGGGTCAGCTACACTTTGGACTGATGCAGTTTGATTTGGGGGTCAGCTACACTTTGGACTGATGCAGTTTGATTTGGGGGTCAGCTACACTTTGGACTGATGCAGTTTGATTTGGGGGTCAGCTACACTTTGGACTGATGCAGTTTGATTTGGGGGTCAGCTACACTTTGGACTGATGCAGTTTGATTTGGGGGTTAGCTACACTTTGGACTGATGCAGTTTGATTTGGGGGTTAGCTACACTTTGGACTGATGCAGTTTGATTTGGGGGTCAGCTACATGTTGGACTGGTGCAGTTTGATTTGGGGGTCAGCTACACTTTGGACTGATGCAGTTTGATTTGGGGGTTAGCTACACTTTGGACTGATGCAGTTTGATTTGGGGGTTAGCTACACTTTGGACTGATGCAGTTTGATTTGGGGGTCAGCTACATGTTGGACTGGTGCAGTTTGATTTGGGGGTCAGCTACACTTTGGACTGGTGCAGTTTGATTTGGGGGTGTGGCAAAAACGGAAAGAGAAACGTAACACTTATTTGTCAATGACTCATATCAATATGATGTTGAAATCAACTGCGCGAGAGGTGGATATGAGGTTGCACGTCCTGTTAAAACTAACACAGCACAAAAAACACAATCTGGGAATCATGTGTACATCACTGGTTAGAGGGCAATTTGTAGAAGACAGCTAGCTACATTTTGAAGTGTTGCATTTTGATGGGTGGGTTGCCAACGGGGTAACCCTTGTTTTGGTCAATACCTTCCATCGATATCAAGCTGCAATCAATAGAACCAGGGGTGTAACGCTGTTTAAACTAACACTATTCAAAAGCCACACGGACATTTGGAATGACCTATACATGGTTGACTAGATGAGAACTTGCATAAGGTTTATATCTATATTTTAGAACGTCGGATGATGATTGTTTTGGAGGCTGCCATCACGAAAAAAGTAACAAACTACTTTTCAGTTAGTTAACTTAAACTACTTTTCAGTTAGTTAACTTAAAAGGATACTTCAGGACTTTGGTAATGAAGCCCTTTATCTACTTCTCCAGTCAGATGAACTCTTGGATACCCTTTTAATGTCTCTGCGTGCAGTTTAAAGGAAGTTGCTACGGTACCAAAACAAAGATATTGATCCGTTTCAAGCAATCAATCTTATGTCATCGTGATGACTATAAACTTTTATACTAACATCACCAATCTGAGGTAAAAAGGATGTGTAATTCCACTCAATTTTATGGGGTGAAAATGCAAGCTTGTGTAAGGTAGTAACACAAACTGTCCACATTAGGGAAATATACAATATACAAAAATATACATGACAAAATAATTCAACATGTCAATTTCAGATGATAATATATGTTGCCCACAGACAAACTATTGCAACAATGACATCTATTTCTCACTCATTTAACTATTTAGAGTTTAAAAATACTCTGAAACAGTTTTACTGGAAGCTCCAGACCAGAGACTCCATAGAGTCTGTGTAGCAGCCTGAACGTTTGGCGGCCCTTCTAATATTTTCTAATGTTTTCAAATTTTCGAATTAATCCTGCTTTTACTTCCGGCTCTTACGTCCTGCTTTGGTCCTATGGGTACACTCGCAATGGCTGCCAGTCCACCCATTATGCCATCGCTGACTTGACTGGGGAACCCCATTCTATTCATTCTATATCTATAGTAGCACATGCAGCCAGGAGCAGAGGAGAGGAGAGGAGGGAGGGAAGGCTGTAAAAGAAGGAGGGAAGGCTGGGAAGAGGGAAGAAAGGAGGAAGGGAAGAATGTAAAAGGGGGAGGAAAGGAGGGAGGCCCTGACTACAGGACTGACTGTGAGACTGTGTGTGTTCAGGTGGGTACACACAGCCAGTAATCCCCCGTAAGAGGCTTGTCAGCAGACACTGGTGTGGCGTCAGTATTCACCCTTGATAACTGGTGTGGGAGGACAGGCTACCAGGGTACAATAGCAAGTCAAAAGGAGAGACACGTCTATTCTCCCTGACTGAAGACCTACAGTGCAGTGACAGAATGAGAGGTGTGGGAGGGGATCTTACCGAGGACAGAGCGTTCTTCAGACCCATAATCCCTGGGGAGGTAGGGGGGCATGTGTCTTGGTGGTCCAGCACCTGTTTTAACTTCTCCTTCTCAGAGGTGAGAGCGCTCAGGGCTGACTTCATGGTGGCATGCACTGAGAGAGAGAGAGAGAGAGAGAGAGAGAGAGAGAGAGAGAGAGAGAGAGAGAGAGAGAGAGAGAGAGAGAGAGAGAGAGAGAGAGAGAGAGAGAGAGAGAGAGAGAGAGAGAGAGAGAGAGAGAGAGAGAGAGAGAGAGAGAGAGAGAGAGAGAGAGAGAGAGAAAGTGAGTGAGGGGTGGCAGAGAGAGAGAGAGAGAGAGAGAAAGGGAGAGAGGGGGAGAGGGAGGGAGAAAGGGGGAGAGGGAGGGAGAGAGCAGGAGAGGGAGGGAGAGAGAGAGAGTGAGAAAGATAATTCATCCTTTAACAACAATTAGCTAGGTTTCAATAATTCAGTGTAATGCCTCAGAGGTTGTCTCCTCCATTAATAACTGAGAACCTACAATGTACACGTCTGGGGTTCCTGCTCAGCTGAGGGAGCATCTGATTGAGATCTTTTACCCCCTGAGTCTCAATCAGAGGTTATCACTGCCCTCCTGTCATTCACATCAACACTCTCTATCAGTTGTGTTATGGCACAGATACACACAGAGTTTCTATTAGCATGCCAGAAGCCTGCTGCCCTATTGCACACTATGATTACACCACTGATGGCCTGCTGTAATAACTGCTAATGGAATGCTTCAGAGTCAATCAGCACCTCTCCGCCTCATCTCTGTTCAATGGGCTATTTTCATATTAGCATTTTTAGACAATGTTACTATGTTCATATGTAATTCAGGGAGATGAGTCGACAGCGTCCATTTCCTATTTTAACCCAATTTAAATTGTCAACCTGACAATCTCTGAAAAATTACATACACCCCATGACCAAAAGTATGTGGACACCTGCTCGTCGAACATCTCATTATACTAGGAAGGCTTTCCACTAGATGTTGGAACATTGACATGCTTCCATTCAGCCACAAGCGTATGTGTAGTGTATATAATGCTATTAGACAAAATGCAAGTGGCGGCATACTAAATCAAAAACAAAGCGTCTCCTATTAGTATCTATTGGGTGTCCGTGACAGAGGACTTGTACATTCTCATGTTTGTTACGTCTCTGTATTGTTGTGTTTAGGACCCCAGGAAGACTAGCTGTCGTCATGGCGTCAGCTAATGGGGATCCGAATTAAGATGACAGATGAAAGATGGTTGTTAGCGATGCTATCTGCTATTGGGAGCTATTGGTTGTTGGTAACAGAGAGAGAGAGAGAGAGAGAGAGAGTACTTCCGGTTGTTAGCGATGCTATCTCCTATTAGGAGCTATTGGTTGTTGGTAACAGAGAGAGTACTTCCGGTTGTTAGCGATGCTATCTCCTATTAGGAGCTATTGGTTGTTGGTAACAGAGAGAGTACTTCCGGTTGTTAGCGATGCTATCTCCTATTAGGAGCTATTGGTTGTTGGTGACAGAGAGAGTACTTACGGTTGTTAGCGATGCTATCTCCTATTAGGAGCTATTGGTTGTTGGTGACAGAGAGAGTACTTCCGGTTGTTAGCGATTCTATCTCCTATTAGGAGCTATTGGTTGTTGGTAACAGAGAGAGTACTTACGGTTGTTAGCGATGCTATCTCCTATTAGGAGCTATTGGTTGTTGGTAACAGAAAGAGAGAGAGAGTACTTCCGGTTGTTAGCGATGCTATCTCCTATTAGGAGCTATTGGTTGTTGGTAACAGAAAGAGAGAGAGAGTACTTCCGGTTGTTAGCGATGCTATCTCCTATTAGGAGCTATTGGTTGTTGGTAACAGAGAGAGTACTTACGGTTGTTAGCGATGCTATCTCCTATTAGGAGCTATTGGTTGTTGGTAACAGAGAGAGTACTTACGGTTGTTAGCGATGCTATCTCCTATTGGGAGCTATTGGTTGTTGGTAACAGAAAGAGAGAGAGAGTACTTCCGGTTGTTAGCGATGCTATCTCCTATTAGGAGCTATTGGTTGTTGGAAACAGAGAGAGAGAGAGAGAGAGTACTTACGGTTGTTAGCGATGCTATCTCCTATTGGGAGCTATTGGTTGTTGGTAACAGAGAGAGTACTTCCGGTTGTTAGCGATGCTATCTCCTATTAGGAGCTATTGGTTGTTGGTGACAGAGAGAGATTATTTATGCTTGTTAGCGATGCTATCTCCTATTAGGAGCTATTGGTGTTGGTGACAGAGAGAGTACTTACGGTTGTTAGCGACGCGGCAGAAGTCCTCCTGTAGTTTGGCTACGTCTATAGGAGAGTCCACATAGGGAGGTTCAGGGTAGGCCTTCGCAGTCCCTAGGGCTGCAGTAGAGAGGTTGGGGTTGGAGGCGTGGAGACGGACAGAGCCAGATGAGATGCAACTGGGAACCTGGGATGGAACAGGAACAGGAAGCAGACAAACAGAAATGTATCTGACATTTTTCAAACAGTGGATGAACACACACATTTTGATGCACAGAAGTTGCAAGTGAGGTAAAGTGAACTATCCATGAAATAAAGAACAGATAGCCACACACTGATGAATGTTCCCCCAGTTCCATCATGCACCGTTTCAACCCGAAGGTCTCCGTGGGGCTTAACCCACGTGAATGTGCTTTTTAAAAGACGGTTTCCTTTTACAGCACCTGCAGTGTTGTTCTCACTTCTTTGCCGTAGTTTTTAGAACCACGCCATTTCCTTGGGGGCCTTTTTTCCTTTTTAGGGGTGTCAAATGTAGATGCCTGAATAAAATAGAATGGGGAGAGAGATAGAGAGAGATAATGTTTATTTTAAGGAATGACTGATAGAGAAAAGGATGTGTTCTATATTCAGCAGAGAACTGAAAAGATACACAAGATATTTCAAAACAACAGGGAAAGACAAGAGAAGACAAGGGGAGTCTTCAAATCCCTCCTGTCACTGAGTGCAGTGCTTTACGTCAGTAACTATGTATACGTCCTAAATGCCTCCCTATTCCCTATACAGTGAACTATTTTTGACCAGTGCACTGTATATGGAATTGGGTGCCATTTGGGATACATACAGTAAGTGCACTTCTACGTCAGTAACTATAAAAGTACAACTTGTTTCAGTAATACCTTCATCAACCTGGCATTCCTGAAGAATACTGCAAAGTAAATAAATGCCTTTCATTTGCAATGTGGAATCAGATGATTAAAGAGGACAAGCTTTTAACGCTGTATCTGGATGGAATGATAAACATGTCTGCTCATTAACATTTTAGTCATGTACTGTAGTAGACGCTCCTCTCCAGAGAGATTTACAGTCAACTAAGGTCAGTAGCAAAAAACAACCACATATCACAGTTATTATAAGTACCCTCTTCTTGGAAATAGCTACTATCACTTGAATACGTGACATGATGAAAAACATGTAGGCAAAAGACTACCATCATCAGTCTACAGACTAGATTACTACTGTCATCACCCTACGTCATGAGTCTACAGACTAGATTACTAGCGTCATCAACCTACACCATCAGTCTACAGACTAGATTACTCCTGCCGTCACCCTACGTCATGAGTCTACAGACTAGATTACTAGCATCATCACCCTACATCATCAGTCTACAGACTAGATTACTACTGTCGTCACCCTACACAATCAGTCGACATACTAGATTACTACTGTCTTCACCCTACATCATCAGTCTACAGACTAGATTACTACCGTCATCAACCCTATATTATCAGTCTACAGACTAGATTACTACCGTCATCAACCCTATATTATCAGTCTACAGACTAGATTACTAATGTCATCAGTCTACAGACTAGATTATTACCACCATCAGTCTACAGACTAGATTACTACTGTCATCAGTCTACAGACTAGATTACTAATGTTATCAGTCTACAGACTAGATTATTACCACCATCAGTCTACAGACTAGATTATTACTAACATCAGACTACAGACTAGATTACTACTGTCATCAGTCTACAGACTAGATTACTAATGTCATCAGTCTACAGACTAGATTATTACCACCATCAGTCTACAGACTAGATTACCAATGTCATCAGTCTACACCATCAGTCTACAGACTAGATTACTAATGTCATCAGTCTACACCATCAGACTACAGACTAGATTACTAATGTCATCAGTCTACAGACTAGATTATTACCAAGATGAGTCTACAGACTAGATAACTAATGTAATCTGCCTACACCATCAGTCTACAGACTAGATTACTAATGTCATCAGCCTACACCATCAGTCTACAGACTAGATTACTACTGTCATCACCCTATGTCATCAGTCTTCAGACTAGATTACTACTGTCATCACCCTATGTCATCAGTCTTCAGACTAGATCACTACTGTCATCACCCTATGTCATCAGTCTTCAGACTAGATTACTACTGTCATCACCCTACACCATCAGTCTACAGACTAGATTACTACTGTCATCACCCTACATCATGAGTCTACAGACTAGATTACTACTGTCATCACCCTACATCATCAGTCTACAGACTAGATTACTAGCGTCATCACCCTACACCATCAGTCTACAGACTAGATTACTACTGTCATCACCCTACATCATCAGTCTACAGACTAGATTACTAGCGTCATCACCCTACACCATCAGTCTACAGACTAGATTACTAGCGTCATCACCCTACACCATCAGTCTACAGACTAGATTACTAGCGTCATCACACTACACCATCAGTCTACAGACTAGATTACTACTGTCATCACCCTACACCATCAGTCTACAGACTAGATTACTAGCGTCATCACCCTACATCATCAGTCTACAGACTAGATTACTACCGTCATCAACCCAATATTATCAGTTTACAGACTAGATTACTACTGTCATCAACCCTATATTATCAGTCTACAGACTAGATTACTACCGTCATCAACCCTATATTATCAGTCTACAGACTAGATTACTACCGTCATCAACCCAATATTATCAGTCTACAGACTAGATTACTACCGTCATCGGTCTACAGACTAGATTAAAGTTGAAGTCGGCTGTCCATTGTTACTGAATTGTATAACATGGTGTGATATACACTGAGTATACCAAACATAAGGAACACCTTATATTGAGGTGCACCCTGTTTGGCCCTCAGAACAGCCTCAGTTCATCAGGACATGGACTCTGCAAGGTGTCCAAAGCGTTCCACAGGGATGCTGGCCCATGTTGACTCCACAGGGATGCTGGCCCATGTTGACTCCACAGGGATGCTGGCCCATGTTGACTCCAATGGGATGCTGGCCCATGTTGACTCCAATGCTTCCCACAGTTGTGTCAAGTTGGCTAGATGTCTTTGGATGGTGGAATGTTCTTGATTGACACAGGAAACTGTTGAGAGTGAAAAACCCAGCAGCGTTGCAGTTCTTGACACAATCTGGGGCGCCTGACACCACCATACCCCGTTCAAAGGCACTTAAATCTTAAAAATCCTTCTTTAACATGTCTCCTCCCCTTCATTTACACTGATTGAAGTGGATCAAGTGACATCAATAAGTGATCATAGCTTTCACCAATGTTTTGTATGCTCAGTGTATATCCCACCATGTTATACAACTGAGTAACAATGAATATGCAACACCGCATTGTCCGACAAATCCGTCTCCTGTTGCGCCATGCTGATGGCAGAGTCAGGATTTGACGTAGGCAGCATGAGTCCATTGCCCCATCCTGCCTGGTGTCAACGGTACAGGCTGGTGGCCGTGGTGAGTGGTGTGGCTTTTCCTGGCACACGTCAGGTCCCTTGATACCAAATGATCAACGTTTGAAAGCCACAGCGTCTCTGAAAATCGTTGCTGACCCGGTGCACCACTTCATGGCTACAGGGGGGTCCGACCCGGTACTAGATGGGTGTACCTAATAAACTGGCCACTGAGTTTATAGGCATACAGCATATGGTTTGCCAAATAAACAGCTGGAACCCTGTATATAACGAATTTGACACATCTTAGATTTCCTCCAGTTCTACTGAACGTCTAGTTCTAAGCAGAGGTGTAGCACGCACACCCACAGCCCCCATGACACACACACACACACACACACACACACACACACACACACACACACACACACACACACACACACACACACACACACACACACACACACACACACACACACACACACACACACACACACACACACAGCCCCCATGACACACACACACACAGCCCCCATGAGACACACACACACACACACACACCCACACACACACACACACACACACACACACACACACACACACAGCCCCCATGACACACACACACACACACAGCCCCCATGACACACACACACACACACAGCCCCCATGACACACACACACACACACACACACACACACACACA
>NC_074702.1:4316756-4334256 GCF_029448725.1 Salvelinus fontinalis | reverse complement strand
ACCTCCAGCCTGGGAGCTGCAGGGAGCTGCTGCCTGCAGTTCATGACTCCATCAGTCAGTCACCCCCAACCTGGGAGCTGCAGGGAGCTGCTGCCTGCAGTTCATGACTCCATCAGTCAGTCACCTCCAGCCTGGGAGCTGCAGGGAGCTGCTGCCTGCAGTTCATGACTCCATCAGTCAGTCACCTCCAACCTGGGAGCTACAGGGTGTCATGACTCCATCAGTCAGTCACCTCCAACCTGGGAGCTGCAGGGAGCTGCTGCCTGCAGTTCATGACTCCATCAGTCAGTCACCTCCAACCTGGGAGCTACAGGGTGTCATGACTCCATCAGTCAGTCACCTCCAACCTGGGAGCTGCAGGGAGCTGCTGCCTGCAGTTCATGACTCCATCAGTCAGTCACCTCCATCCTGGGAGCTGCAGGGTGCTGCTGCCTGCAGTTCATGACTCCATCAGTCAGTCACCTCCAACCTGGGAGCTACAGGGTGTCATGACTCCATCAGTCAGTCACCTCCAACCTGGGAGCTGCAGGGTGCTGCTGCCTGCAGTTCATGACTCCATCAGTCAGTCACCTCCAACCTGGGAGCTGCAGGGAGCTGCTGCCTGCAGTTCATGACTCCATCAGTCAGTCACCTCCAACCTGGGAGCTGCAGGGTGCTGCTGCCTGCAGTTCATGACTCCATCAGTCAGTCACCTCCAACCTGGGAGCTGCAGGGTGCTGCTGCCTGCAGTTCATGACTCCATCAGTCAGTCACCTCCAACCTGGGAGCTGCAGGGTGCTGCTGCCTGCAGTTCATGACTCCATCAGTCAGTCACCTCCAACCTGGGAGCTGCAGGGTGCTGCTGCCTGCAGTTCATGACTCCATCAGTCAGTCACCTCCAACCTGGGAGCTGCAGGGTGCTGCTGCCTGCAGTTCATGACTCCATCAGTCAGTCACCTCCAACCTGGGAGCTGCAGGGAGCTGCTACCATGACTCCAGCAGTCAGTCATATACCTTCAGGTGATAGATGTTTTCCTCTGCATCCAGATCAATGCACTGGGCCGACTTCTTAATGGCCATGACAGAGAGACCCACGTCAATACAGCCATGTAACTTCCCCTTCTCAACCTGACAGGAACATTAATAACCATGTCAATACAGCCATGTAACTTCCCCTTCTCAACCTGAAAGACAGGAACATTAATAACCATGTCAATACAGCCATGTAACTTCCCCTTCTCAACCTGAAAGACAGGAACATTAATAACCATGTCAATACAGCCATGTAACTTCCCCTTCTCAACCTGAAAGACAGGAACATTATTAACCATGTCAATACAGCCATGTAACTTCCCCTTCTCAACCTGAAAGACAGGAACATTAATAACCATGTCAATACAGCCATGTAACTTCCCCTTCTCAACCTGAAAGACAGGAACATTATTAACCATGTCAATACAGCCATGTAACTTCCCCTTCTCAACCTGAAAGACAGGAACATTATTAACCATGTCAATACAGCCATGTAACTTCCCCTTCTCAACCTGAAAGACAGGAACATTATTAACCATGTCAATACAGCCATGTAACTTCCCCTTCTCAACCTGAAAGACAGGAACATTATTAACCATGTCAATACAGCCATGTAACTTCCCCTTCTCAACCTGAAAGACAGGAACATTATTAACCATGTCAGTACAGCCATGTAACTTCCCCTTCTCAACCTGACAGGAACATTAATAACCATGTCAATACAGCCATGTAACTTCCCCTTCTCAACCTGAAAGACAGGAACATTATTAACCATGTCAATACAGCCATGTAACTTCCCCTTCTCAACCTGAAAGACAGGAACATTATTAACCATGTCAATACAGCCATGTAACTTCCCCTTCTCAACCTGAAAGACAGGAACATTATTAACCATGTCAATACAGCCATGTAACTTCCCCTTCTCAACCTGAAAGACAGGAACATTATTAACCATGTCAGTACAGCCATGTAACTTCCCCTTCTCAACCTGAAAGACAGGAACATTATTAACCACGTCAATACAGCCGTCCTGTGGGTTTGGCCCTGGCACTGCAGGTAGCCTAGCACTGCAGGTAGCCTAGCACTGCAGGTAGCCTAGCACTTCAGGTAGCCTGGCACTGCAGGTAGCCTAGCACTGCAGGTAGCCTAGCACTGCTGGTAGCCTAGCACTAGCACTGCAGGTAGCCTAGCACTTCAGGTAGCCTGGCACTGCAGGTAGCCTAGCACTGCAGGTAGCCTAGCACTGCTGGTAGCCTAGCACTAGCACTGCAGGTAGCCTGGCACTGCAGGTAGCCTAGCACTGTAGGTAGCCTAGCACTTCAGGTAGCCTAGCACTTCAGGTAGTCTAGCATTGCAGGTAGCGTAGCACTGCAGGTAGTCTAGCACTAGCACGGCAGGTAGCCTGGCACTGCAGGTAGCCTAGCACTGCAGGTAGCCTAGCACTGCAGGTAGCCTAGCACTTCAGGTAGCCTAGCACGGCAGGTAGCCTAGCACTGCAGGTAGCCTAGCACCGCAGGTAGCCTAGCACTAGCACTGCAGGTAGCCTAGCACTAGCACTGAAGGTAGCCTAGCACTGAAGGTAGCCTAGCACTGCAGGTAGCCTAGAACTGCAGGTAGCCTAGCACTGCAGGTAGCTTAGCACTGCAGGTAGCCTAGCACTGCAGCTAGCCTAGAAGTTAAGAAGATTTATGAATCTGCCGATGTACCCTTGAGCAAGGCACTTAACCCTAATTTCTCCTGCTCATGTAAGTCTCTCTGGATAATAGGATCTGCTAAATAACTCAAATGTAAAACATGACCATGACCTGGTAACCCCAGCAGTATTTCAGGACCTGACAACCCAGCCCCCAGCAGTATATCAGGACCTGACAACCCAGCCCCAGCAGTATATCAGGACCTCCCAGCCCCAGCAGTATTTCAGGACCTGACAACCCAGCCCCCAGCAGTATATCAGGACCTGACAACCCAGCCCCAGCAGTATATCAGGACCTGACAACCCAGCAGTATATCAGGACCTGACAACCCAGCCCCAGCAGTATATCAGGACCTCCCAGCCCCAGCAGTATATCAGGACCTGACAACCCAGCCCCAGCAGTATATCAGGACCTGACGACCCAGCCCCAGCAGTATATCAGGACCTGACAACCCAGCCCCAGCAGTATATCAGGACCTCCCAGCCCCAGCAGTATATCAGGACCTGACAACCCGGCCCCAGTGTCACGTTCCTGACCTATTTCTGTTAGTTTGTGGCATTGAGCTAGGTGTCATGAGGCCGGCTCAACGCGTCTGGTCTCCAGTGCGTCTCCTCGGGCCGGCATACATGGCACCTGCCTTACGCATGGTTTCCCCGGTTCGCCTACATAGCCCGGTGCGGGTTATTCCACCTCCCCGCACTGGTCGGGCGACCGGGAGCATTTAACCAGGTAAGGTTGGGCAGGCTCAATGCTCAAGAGAGCCAGTACGCCTGCACGGTCCGGTATTTCCGGCGCTACCTCCCCGCCCCAGCCTAGTACCTACAGTGCCTACACTACGCACTAGGCTACCAGTGCGTTTCCAGAGCCCTGTTCCTTCTCCATGCACTCTCCCTGTAGTGCGTGTATCCAGTTCGGTGCCTCCAGTTCCGGCACCACGCACTAAGCCTCCTGTGCGTCTCCAGAGCCCTGTACACACTGTTTCTTCTCCCCCTACTAATCCTGATGTGCTTGCCCTCAGCCCGGTGCTACCAGTGCCGGTACCACGCACCAGGTATAGAGTAGGCTTTGAGAGTCCAGTGTGCCCTGTCCCTGCTCCCCGCACTAGCATGAAGCTGCGTGTCCTTAGCCCGGTGCCTCCAGTTCCGGCACCACGCACCAGGTCTACAGTGCGCCTTATCCGGCCAGAGCCATCCGTCTCCCCAGCGCCATCTGAGCCATCCGTCTCCCCAGCGCCATCTGAGCCATCCGTCTCCCCAGCGCCGTCTGAGCCATCCGTCTGCCATGAGCCTGCAAAGCCGCCCGTCTGCCATGAGCCTGCAAAGCCGCCCGTCTGCCATGAGCCTACAGAGCCGTCCGCCAGACAGGAGCCGCTAGAGCCGCCCGCCAGACAGGAGCCGCTAGAGCCGTCCGTCAGACAGGATCTGCCAGAGCCGCCAACCAGACAGGATCTGCCAGAGGCGCCAACCAGACAGGATCTGCCAGAGCCGCCAACCAGACAGGATCTGCCAGAGCCGCCAACCAGACAGGATCTGCCAGAGCCGCCAGCGAGCCATGAGCAGCCAGAGCCGTCAGAGAGCCATGAGCGTCCAGAGCCGTCAGCCTGCCATGAGCGTCGAGAGCCGTCAGCCAGCCATGAGCGTCGAGAGCCGTCAGCCAGCCATGAGCGTCGAGAGCCGTCAGTGAGTCATGAGCGTCCAGAGCCTTCAGCCAGCCATGAGCGTCGAGAGCCGTCAGCCAGCCATGAGCGTCGAGAGCCGTCAGCCTGCCATGAGCGTCCAGATCCGTCAGTCAGCCATGAGCTGCCCTTCAGCCAGAAACGGCTATATACCCAGAACTGCCCCTCAGTCCAGAGCTGTCTCTCTGTCCGGAGCTGCCTTTCAGTCCGGAGTTGCCCCTCTATCCTGATCTCTCTCTCTATCCTGAGCTACCTCTATATTCTGATCTATCCCTCTGTCTTGTGCTATCCCTCTGTCTTGATCTATCCCTCTGTCCCGGTGCTGTCCCTGTCATGGATGTTACCAAGAGGATTTTGTGGGGGTAAGATGTGGGTGGATATTTTTAGGGGGAGATGGAGGCTGGGATTGACTATGGTGGGGTGGGGACCTCGCCCGGAGCCTGAGCCACCACCGTGGTCAGATGCCCACCCAGACCCTCCCCTAGACTTTGTGCTGGTGCGCCCAGAGTTCGCACCTTATGGGGGGGGTTATGTCACGTTCCTGACCTATTTCTGTTAGTTTGTTATATGTGTTAGTTGGTCAGGACGTGAGTTTGGGTGGGCATTCTATGTTTTCTGTTTCTGTGTTGGTTTATGGGTTGCCTGGTATGGCTCTTGATTAGAGGCAGGTGTTTGGCGTTCCTCTAATTAAGAGTCATATTTAGGTAGGCGTTTTCACAGTGTTCGTTGTGGGTGATTGTCTTCCGTGTCTGTGTCTGTACACCACGCGGGACTGTTTTCGGTTTGTTTGTTCCTCGTTCATTTGTGTAGCCTATGTTTCCTATTCGTGCGTTCTTCTTGTGTTATGTAAGTTCGTCGTCTAGGTCTGTCTACACCGTTTGTTGTTTTTGTTAGTTTAGTCAAGTTCGTGTTTCATTTCAATAAATTATGTCATTTCACTACGCTGCGCCTTGGTTCCCTCAATACTCCTCCTCATCGGATGAAGAGGAGGAGGATTACCGTTACAGAATCACCCACCAAATCTCCAGAACCAAGCAGCGGAGTAAAGGACAGAGAAAGAAGGAGGAATGGACTTGGGACGATGTATTGGACGGGAAAGGTTGCTACACATGGGAGGAGATCCTGGCTGGTAGGGATCGCCTTCCATGGGAACAGCTGGAGGCACTGAGGAGAGCAGAGGCAACGGGAGAAGGGAACCGGAGTTATGAGGGGACGCGTCTTGCACGGAAGCCCAAAAAGCCCGTGAGTAACACCCAAAAATTTCTTGGGGGGGGGCTAAGAGGTAGTGGGCCAAGGGCAGGTAGGAGACCTGCGCCCACTTCCCAGGCTTACCGTGGAGAGCGGGAGTACGGGCAGGCGCCGTGTTACGCAGTAGAGCGCACGGTGTCTCCTGTACGAGTGCATAGCCCAGTGCGGGTTATTCCACCTCCCCGCACTGGTAGGGCTAGATTGGGCATTGAGCTAGGTGTCATGAGGCCGGCTCAACGCGTCTGGTCTCCAGTGCGTCTCCTCGGGCCGGCATACATGGCACCTGCCTTACGCATGGTTTCCCCGGTTCGCCTACATAGCCCGGTGCGGGTTATTCCACCTCCCCGCACTGGTCGGGCGACCGGGAGCATTCAACCAGGTAAGGTTGGGCAGGCTCAATGCTCAAGAGAGCCAGTACGCCTGCACGGTCCGGTATTTCCGGCGCTACCTCCCCGCCCCAGCCTAGTACCTACAGTGCCTACACTACGCACTAGGCTACCAGTGCGTTTCCAGAGCCCTGTTCCTTCTCCATGCACTCTCCCTGTAGTGCGTGTATCCAGTTCGGTGCCTCCAGTTCCGGCACCACGCACTAAGCCTCCTGTGCGTCTCCAGAGCCCTGTACACACTGTTTCTTCTCCCCCTACTAATCCTGATGTGCTTGCCCTCAGCCCGGTGCTACCAGTGCCGGTACCACGCACCAGGTATAGAGTAGGCTTTGAGAGTCCAGTGTGCCCTGTCCCTGCTCCCCGCACTAGCATGAAGCTGCGTGTCCTTAGCCCGGTGCCTCCAGTTCCGGCACCACGCACCAGGTCTACAGTGCGCCTTATCCGGCCAGAGCCATCCGTCTCCCCAGCGCCATCTGAGCCATCCGTCTCCCCAGCGCCGTCTGAGCCATCCGTCTCCCCAGCGCCGTCTGAGCCATCCGTCTGCCATGAGCCTGCAAAGCCGCCCGTCTGCCATGAGCCTGCAAAGCCGCCCGTCTGCCATGAGCCTACAGAGCCGTCCGCCAGACAGGAGCCGCTAGAGCCGCCCGCCAGACAGGAGCCGCTAGAGCCGTCCGTCAGACAGGATCTGCCAGAGCCGCCAACCAGACAGGATCTGCCAGAGCCGCCAACCAGACAGGATCTGCCAGAGCCGCCAACCAGACAGGATCTGCCAGAGCCGCCAACCAGACAGGATCTGCCAGAGCCGCCAGCGAGCCATGAGCAGCCAGAGCCGTCAGAGAGCCATGAGCGTCCAGAGCCGTCAGCCTGCCATGAGCGTCGAGAGCCGTCAGCCAGCCATGAGCGTCGAGAGCCGTCAGCCAGCCATGAGCGTCGAGAGCCGTCAGTGAGTCATGAGCGTCCAGAGCCTTCAGCCAGCCATGAGCGTCGAGAGCCGTCAGCCAGCCATGAGCGTCGAGAGCCGTCAGCCTGCCATGAGCGTCCAGATCCGTCAGTCAGCCATGAGCTGCCCTTCAGCCAGAAACGGCTATATACCCAGAACTGCCCCTCAGTCCAGAGCTGTCTCTCTGTCCGGAGCTGCCTTTCAGTCCGGAGTTGCCCCTCTATCCTGATCTCCCTCTCTATCCTGAGCTACCTCTATATTCTGATCTATCCCTCTGTCTTGTGCTATCCCTCTGTCTTGATCTATCCCTCTGTCCCGGTGCTGTCCCTGTCATGGATGTTACCAAGAGGATTTTGTGGGGGTAAGATGTGGGTGGATATTTTTAGGGGGAGATGGAGGCTGGGATTGACTATGGTGGGGTGGGGACCTCGCCCGGAGCCTGAGCCACCACCGTGGTCAGATGCCCACCCAGACCCTCCCCTAGACTTTGTGCTGGTGCGCCCAGAGTTCGCACCTTATGGGGGGGGGTTATGTCACGTTCCTGACCTATTTCTGTTAGTTTGTTATATGTGTTAGTTGGTCAGGACGTGAGTTTGGGTGGGCATTCTATGTTTTCTGTTTCTGTGTTGGTTTATGGGTTGCCTGGTATGGCTCTTGATTAGAGGCAGGTGTTTGGCGTTCCTCTAATTAAGAGTCATATTTAGGTAGGCGTTTTCACAGTGTTCGTTGTGGGTGATTGTCTTCCGTGTCTGTGTCTGTACACCACGCGGGACTGTTTTCGGTTTGTTTGTTCCTCGTTCATTTGTGTAGCCTATGTTTCCTATTCGTGCGTTCTTCTTGTGTTATGTAAGTTCGTCGTCTAGGTCTGTCTACACCGTTTGTTGTTTTTGTTAGTTTAGTCAAGTTCGTGTTTCATTTCAATAAATTATGTCATTTCACTACGCTGCGCCTTGGTTCCCTCAATACTCCTCCTCATCGGATGAAGAGGAGGAGGATTACCGTTACAGAATCACCCACCAAATCTCCAGAACCAAGCAGCGGAGTAAAGGACAGAGAAAGAAGGAGGAATGGACTTGGGACGATGTATTGGACGGGAAAGGTTGCTACACATGGGAGGAGATCCTGGCTGGTAGGGATCGCCTTCCATGGGAACAGCTGGAGGCACTGAGGAGAGCAGAGGCAACGGGAGAAGGGAACCGGAGTTATGAGGGGACGCGTCTTGCACGGAAGCCCAAAAAGCCCGTGAGTAACACCCAAAAATTTCTTGGGGGGGGGCTAAGAGGTAGTGGGCCAAGGGCAGATAGGAGACCTGCGCCCACTTCCCAGGCTTACCGTGGAGAGCGGGAGTACGGGCAGGCGCCGTGTTACGCAGTAGAGCGCACGGTGTCTCCTGTACGAGTGCATAGCCCAGTGCGGGTTATTCCACCTCCCCGCACTGGTAGGGCTAGATTGGGCATTGAGCTAGGTGTCATGAGGCCGGCTCAACGCGTCTGGTCTCCAGTGCGTCTCCTCGGGCCGGCATACATGGCACCTGCCTTACGCATGGTTTCCCCGGTTCGCCTACATAGCCCGGTGCGGGTTATTCCACCTCCCCGCACTGGTCGGGCGACCGGGAGCATTCAACCAGGTAAGGTTGGGCAGGCTCAATGCTCAAGAGAGCCAGTACGCCTGCACGGTCCGGTATTTCCGGCGCTACCTCCCCGCCCCAGCCTAGTACCTACAGTGCCTACACTACGCACTAGGCTACCAGTGCGTTTCCAGAGCCCTGTTCCTTCTCCATGCACTCTCCCTGTAGTGCGTGTATCCAGTTCGGTGCCTCCAGTTCCGGCACCACGCACTAAGCCTCCTGTGCGTCTCCAGAGCCCTGTACACACTGTTTCTTCTCCCCCTACTAATCCTGATGTGCTTGCCCTCAGCCCGGTGCTACCAGTGCCGGTACCACGCACCAGGTATAGAGTAGGCTTTGAGAGTCCAGTGTGCCCTGTCCCTGCTCCCCGCACTAGCATGAAGCTGCGTGTCCTTAGCCCGGTGCCTCCAGTTCCGGCACCACGCACCAGGTCTACAGTGCGCCTTATCCGGCCAGAGCCATCCGTCTCCCCAGCGCCATCTGAGCCATCCGTCTCCCCAGCGCCATCTGAGCCATCCGTCTCCCCAGCGCCGTCTGAGCCATCCGTCTGCCATGAGCCTGCAAAGCCGCCCGTCTGCCATGAGCCTGCAAAGCCGCCCGTCTGCCATGAGCCTACAGAGCCGTCCGCCAGACAGGAGCCGCTAGAGCCGCCCGCCAGACAGGAGCCGCTAGAGCCGTCCGTCAGACAGGATCTGCCAGAGCCGCCAACCAGACAGGATCTGCCAGAGCCGCCAACCAGACAGGATCTGCCAGAGCCGCCAACCAGACAGGATCTGCCAGAGCCGCCAGCGAGCCATGAGCAGCCAGAGCCGTCAGAGAGCCATGAGCGTCCAGAGCCGTCAGCCTGCCATGAGCGTCGAGAGCCATCAGCCAGCCATGAGCGTCGAGAGCCGTCAGCCAGCCATGAGCGTCGAGAGCCGTCAGTGAGTCATGAGCGTCCAGAGCCTTCAGCCAGCCATGAGCGTCGAGAGCCGTCAGCCAGCCATGAGCGTCGAGAGCCGTCAGCCTGCCATGAGCGTCCAGATCCGTCAGTCAGCCATGAGCTGCCATTCAGCCAGAAACGGCTATATACCCAGAACTGCCCCTCAGTCCAGAGCTGTCTCTCTGTCCGGAGCTGCCTTTCAGTCCGGAGTTGCCCCTCTATCCTGATCTCCCTCTCTATCCTGAGCTACCTCTATATTCTGATCTATCCCTCTGTCTTGTGCTATCCCTCTGTCTTGATCTATCCCTCTGTCCCGGTGCTGTCCCTGTCATGGATGTTACCAAGAGGATTTTGTGGGGGTAAGATGTGGGTGGATATTTTTAGGGGGAGATGGAGGCTGGGATTGACTATGGTGGGGTGGGGACCTCGCCCGGAGCCTGAGCCACCACCGTGGTCAGATGCCCACCCAGACCCTCCCCTAGACTTTGTGCTGGTGCGCCCAGAGTTCGCACCTTATGGGGGGGGTTATGTCACGTTCCTGACCTATTTCTGTTAGTTTGTTATATGTGTTAGTTGGTCAGGACGTGAGTTTGGGTGGGCATTCTATGTTTTCTGTTTCTGTGTTGGTTTATGGGTTGCCTGGTATGGCTCTTGATTAGAGGCAGGTGTTTGGCGTTCCTCTAATTAAGAGTCATATTTAGGTAGGCGTTTTCACAGTGTTCGTTGTGGGTGATTGTCTTCCGTGTCTGTGTCTGTACACCACGCGGGACTGTTTTCGGTTTGTTTGTTCCTCGTTCATTTGTGTAGCCTATGTTTCCTATTCGTGCGTTCTTCTTGTGTTATGTAAGTTCGTCGTCTAGGTCTGTCTACACCGTTTGTTGTTTTTGTTAGTTTAGTCAAGTTCGTGTTTCATTTCAATAAATTATGTCATTTCACTACGCTGCGCCTTGGTTCCCTCAATACTCCTCCTCATCGGATGAAGAGGAGGAGGATTACCGTTACACCCAGCAGTATATCAGGACCTCCCAGCCCCAGCAGTATATCAGGACCTCCCAGCCCCAGCAGTATATCAGGACCTGACAACCCAGCCCCAGCAGTATATCAGGACCTGACAACCCAGCCCCAGCAGTATATCAGGACCTGACAACCCAGCCCCAGCAGTATATCAGGACCTGACAACCCAGCCCCAGCAGTATATCAGGACCTCCCAGCCCCAGCAGTATATCAGGACCTGACAACCCAGCCCCAGCAGTATATCAGGACCTCCCAGCCCCAGCAGTATATCAGGACCTGACAACCCAGCCCCAGCAGTATATCAGGACCTGACAACCCAGCCCCAGCAGTATATCAGGACCTGACAACCCAGCCCCAGCAGTATATCAGGACCTGACAACCCAGCCCCAGCAGTATATCAGGACCTCCCAGCCCCAGCAGTATATCAGGACCTGACAACCCAGCCCCAGCAGTATATCAGGACCTCCCAGCCCCAGCAGTATATCAGGACCTGACAACCCAGCCCCAGCAGTATATCAGGACCTGACAACCCAGCCCCAGCAGTATATCAGGACCTGACAACCCAGCCCCAGCAGTATATCAGGACCTCCCAGCCCCAGCAGTATATCAGGACCTGACAACCCAGCCCCAGCAGTATATCAGGACCTCCCAGCCCCAGCAGTATATCAGGACCTGACAACCCAGCCCCAGCAGTATATCAGGACCTGACAACCCAGCCCCAGCAGTATATCAGGACCTCCCAGCCCCAGCAGTATATCAGGACCTGACAACCCAGCCCCAGCAGTATATCAGGACCTGACAACCCAGCCCCAGCAGTATATCAGGACCTGACAACCCAGCCCCAGCAGTATATCAGGACCTGACAACCCAGCCCCAGCAGTATATCAGGACCTGACAACCCAGCCCCAGCAGTATATCAGGACCTCCCAGCCCCAGCAGTATATCAGGACCTGACAACCCAGCCCCAGCAGTATATCAGGACCTCCCAGCCCCAGCAGTATATCAGGACCTGACAACCCAGCCCCAGCAGTATATCAGGACCTGACAACCCAGCCCCAGCAGTATATCAGGACCTGACAACCCAGCCCCAGCAGTATATCAGGACCTCCCAGCCCCAGCAGTATATCAGGACCTGACAACCCAGCCCCAGCAGTATATCAGGACCTCCCAGCCCCAGCAGTATATCAGGACCTGACAACCCAGCCCCAGCAGTATATCAGGACCTGACAACCCAGCCCCAGCAGTATATCAGGACCTGACAACCCAGCCCCAGCAGTATATCAGGACCTCCCAGCCCCAGCAGTATATCAGGACCTGACAACCCAGCCCCAGCAGTATATCAGGACCTCCCAGCCCCAGCAGTATATCAGGACCTGACAACCCAGCCCCAGCAGTATATCAGGACCTGACAACCCAGCCCCAGCAGTATATCAGGACCTCCCAGCCCCAGCAGTATATCAGGACCTGACAACCCAGCCCCAGCAGTATATCAGGACCTGACAACCCAGCCCCAGCAGTATATCAGGACCTCCCAGCCCCAGCAGTATATCAGGACCTGACAACCCAGCCCCAGCAGTATATCAGGACCTGACAACCCAGCCCCAGCAGTATATCAGGACCTGAGATCTTACCGTAACATCCTTTCTCACATACTCTAGTTTTCTTTAGTTTGTACTATAACATTACTGGTTGCCTCTACCCTTTTTTTATGTGTTTACATTTTATTTTTTATTTTCCTTTTAAAAAATCAATAAACAATTGTTCCCCAAAAAACATGTATTTCAGATGCTGTAGGAGAGAAAGTCAGTGTGTTGTGCTTTCTGTGATAGCTGTGTGTGATTGATGTCCTAGCAGACAGAATGGGGACAGAGGGGCAGCAGCTCTTTGTACTCACGTCAGCACCACACTTGGCGTACTTCAGGATGCCCTTGTCCAAGTAGAAGTATCTCTGTAGAAGATAAGAGAAAAACAAGAGATAGAGATTAAGAGATAGAGAGACAGAGATAGAGACAGAGATGGAGAGATTGAGAGAGAAAGGGAGAGAGAGAGACAGAGATAGAGAGAGAAAGGGAGAGAGAGAGAAGACGAGAGGGATGAGCAACACACACGTCATCCTCTGGGCAGTGGTTCAACCTCTCTGTGAGGAGCCTGATGGATTCACCCCCTCTGTGTTGTTAATACATTTATTAATATCTATACTCTCAGACATTTCTCTCTCGCTCTCTCATTTCTCTCTCTCTCTCTCTCTCTCTCTCTCTCTCTCTCTCCCCCTCTCTCCCTCCCTCTCCCTCTCTCTCTCCCTCCCTCCCCCCCTCTCTCCCTCCCTCTCCCCCTTTCTCCCTCCCTCTCTCTCTCCCTTTCTCTCTCTCCCTCCCTCCTTTATAGTGTACTAGGTTTGGCCAGGGCTTGGCCATAAGACTCTGGTCAAAAATGTAGTGCACTAGGAAAAAGGGTGTTTATTTGGGACGAACACTCTGTGTTTATGAAAAACGGCCTGGCGCCATGCACATCTCGTATATCATTCAAATGGGACTGTTGATACGATAATGAAAACAGTTTCAGAAGCATTAAGTCCTTATGTCAGTGTATCAGTGTACATCTTGCTTAGATCAGTCCTTTCTGTACACATGTCCACTCTTAGAAAAAAGAACTATCTAGAATCTACAGTAAAATTGTTATTTGGCTGTCCCTATAGGAGAACCTTTTGAATAACCCTTTTAGGTTCAGGAAGAACCCTTTTGAGTTCCACGTAGAATAACTCTTTCCACAGAGGTTTCTACATTGACCCCAAAATAGTTCTACCTGGAACCAAAAAGGGTTATCCTATAGGGACAGTTGAATAAAACTTTGCAACCATTTTTTCCACTTATATCATCTGTATCCATCTGTACTGAGATCATCTGTATCCATCTCTACTGAGATCATCTGTATCCATCTCTACTGAGGTCATCTGTATCCATCTCTACTGAGATCATCTGTTTCCATCTCTACTGAGGTCATCTGTATCCATCTCTAATGAGATCATCTGTATCCATCTCTAATGAGATCATCTGTATCCATCTCTACTGAGATCATCTGTATCCATCTCTACTGAGGTCATCTGTATCCATCTCTACTGAGATCATCTGTATCCATCTCTACTGAGATCATCTGTATCCATCTCTACTGAGGTCATCTGCATCCATCTGTACTGAGATCATCTGTATCCATCTCTAATGAGATCATCTGTATCCATCTCTACTGAGGTCATCTGTATCCATCTCTACTGAGATCATCTGTATCCATCTCTACTGAGATCATCTGTATCCATCTCTACTGAGGTCATCTGTATCCATCTCTACTGAGGTCATCTGTATCCATCTCTACTTAGGTCATCTGTATCCATCTCTACTGAGGTCATCTGTATCCATCTCTACTTAGATCATCTGTATCCATCTGTAATGAGATCATCTGTATCCATCTATACTCAGATCACCTGTATCCATCTCTACTGAGGTCATCTGTATCCATCTCTACTTAGATCATCTGTATCCATCTCTACTGAGGTAATCTGTATCCATCTCTACTTAGATCATCTGTATCCATCTCTACTGTCATCTGTATCCATCTCTACTGAGATCATCTGTATTAATCTCTACTGAGATCATCTGTATCCATCTCTACTGAGATCATCTGTATCCATCTCTACTGAGATCATCTGTATCCATCTCTACTGAGGTCATTTGTATCTATCTCTACTGAGATCATCTGTATCCATCTCTACTGAGATCATCTGTATCCATCTCTACTGAGATCATCTGTATCCATCTCTACTGTTATCTGTATCCATCTCTACTTAGATCATCTGTATCTATCTCTACTGAGGTCACCTGTATTCATCTCTACTGAGGTCATCTGTATCCATCTCTACTGTTATCTGTATCCATCTCTACTTAGATCATCTGTATCCATCTATACTGAGATCATCTGTATCCATCTCTACTGAGATCATCTGTATCCATCTCTACTGAGGTAATCTGTATCCATCTCTACTTAGATCAGGGGTGTCAAACTCATTTCGCATCGTGGGCCACATACGGCCTAGGGAGATGTCAAGTGGGCCGGACCATTAAAATTATACCATACTCTGCTATAAATAACCAAAATATCATGTCTTTCCTTTGTTTTGGTGTAAAGAAGCACAAGAACATTAGGAAAATATTGAAATTTAATGAACTATCCTTTTACAAAACATTTCATGAAACACCTCATATTTCCTTAGACAAATGTGCAATTTACTTTTATCATTCACAAATATGCATTGCAACTGATCCCACTGATTGTACAAAGGCACAAAACTTTAATTGGTACTGAAAAATATAGTAATGCACTTTAAGATTAAATGAGACTTTTAAAGAAAGGAATTTTTAAACCACTTACACATACGCATATAAAATCTAAATGTAATCCCTGCGTACACCTTACAAACTAAGGAGAGTGATTTTAAATGTGTAATGAAGAAAGTGTTCGCCTGTCCTGTAAATCTGTAAACTTCATACATGAAACATACATACACATACAATACATACTGAAAATTTATGGAGTTGTATGAACAGTAGAATTCCATCACACAACTTTTGTTTTGAAGCTGCTGACTAACATTAAAGTGCACATTTTTTAAATCACCACAGTAAGGATTCATCTTCACAGAGCTGTATTCTTTCAATGCAAACAGTATCCAAGGCAGCATTTTAAAGGTGTTAGTCTAGTCTGGACTTGTATTTGTTCCTGAAACTTGGCATCTTTTGGCCTGTACAAGTGCATCAACACCAGGTGTCATGTCCTGACTAGCTGTCACTTTCAGAATGTCATTTAAGTGCTTGTTTGTGAGCCTTGAACACATTTTTGTTTTATTGATATTCATCACTGAGAAAATTTGTTCACAAAGGTAGGTTGTCCCAAACATGCACAAAATTTTAGCAGCCAGGGCTGTTAATTTGGGGTACCCTGGTAGTAGATACTGATAAAATCTGTCCAGACCTACAGAGGCAAATTTGCCCTTCAAATCTGCATCACACTGCAAATCAATTATCTCTAGCTGAATTTCGACCGGCAGATCAGAAGCTTTAACTGTGAAAGGTGAGCGAAAAACTGAAAATTCTGTCTCAAGTTCACCAAATACCTGAAAACGTTTCTCAAACTCCCGCAGTAGTCCTGCAATTTTGTCTTTGTACCGTTTCATGTCCGCATCAGGTCTGGTCACACACACATCTCTCAGACAGGAGAAATGAGCAGGGTTGCCATTTGCCAGTTGCATCTCCCACAAAGTCAGCTTCAACTTAAATGCATGTATGTTGTCAGAAAACTGTGTGACAACTTTTTTGCGGCCTTGCAACATTTTGTTCAGATTGTTCAAGTGTTCAGTAATATCAACCAAGAATGCAAGGTCCCGTAGCCATTCCTGAGATTGTAATTCCAACACCGGTTTTCCTTTTTTCTCCATGAACTGTCCGATTTCCTCTCGTAGATCAAAGAAATGCCTCAGCACAGCGCCTCGGCTTAACCATCTCACTTCAGTGTGGTATGGCAGGCTGTGGGTAATGTTGCTGTCGCTGAGAAGTTTGTCAAACTGACGATGGTTCAGACCTCTGGACCGGATGAAATTTACAGTGCGAACAACCACCTCCATGACGTGGTCCATTTTCAGCGACTTGCAACACAATGCCTCCTGGTGCAAAATACAGTGAAATGTCCAGAAACAATCTCCTCCATTAAGGGCTTGTACTTTGTCTTTGAACTTTGTCGCGACACCTGCTTTCTTTCTGACCATGGATGGCGCGCCGTCTGTAGCCAGGCTGACAGCGCGGGACCAGTCCACTCCAACTCTGTCCAATGCAGCAACGACAGAGCCGAAAATGTCCTCGGCTGTTGTGGTGTCCATCATTGGCACCAACTCAAGAAACTCTTCAGTAACAGTCAATGTCTCATCAACTCCTCGAATAAATATGGCCAGTTGGGCCACGTCTGTGATGTCAGTGCTCTCGTCAATTGCCACGGAAAATGCAATAAATGACTTGACTCTCTGTTTCAATTGACTGTCTAAATCTGCCGATAGTTCCGAAATCCTCTCTGCTATAGTATTCCTCGTCAGGCTAATATTGGCAAAAGCTTGTCGCTTCTCGGGACATACAAGTTCAGCCGCCTTCATCATGCATCGTTTAACAAAGTCACCGTCGGAATACGGCTTCGATGCTAATGCTATTTCGCTAGCAATTAGGTAGCTGGCTTTTACCGCTGCTTCACTGACTTCTCGGCTCTGGATGAAAGTTGACTGCTGTTTCCTCAGACCCGCCAGCAATTCGTTAATCTTATCTCTTCTCAGTTGTCCTTGCAAGCCGTCATATTTTTCGCTGTGATGAGTCTCGTAGTGGCGTCGAATATTATATTCCTTCAATACCGAAACTTGTTGCAAACACACCAAGCACGAAGGTTTTCCGTGCATCTCTGTAAATAAATAGGACGTGGTCCATTTTTCTTTGAAAATTCTACACTCCTTATCTACTTTTCTCCGTTTGGATAACGACATTTTGGCTAATGAGGGTGTAGCGGAGAGGTAGAGACCAAGGTATTAACAACGTCGTAACAAGCAGCAGATGGCGCATTGATACCGTCTGCTGTTTTCAGTCTGTCTCAGTGATGCGGCTTGTCTTCTACTCTGATGGAAAGAGTGCGCCCCTTAGCGGATAATCCATGAATTGCAGCGAATTAAAAATATTAATTCCATGTCTTTTATGCATTTTTTCCACTTTCAAATTATCCTGCGGGCCTGATCGAACCTCCTTGGGGGCCGGTTCCGGCCCGCGGGCCGTATGTTTGACACCCCTGACTTAGATCATCTGTATCCATCTGTAATGAGATCATTTGTTTCCATCTCTACTGAGATAATCTGTATCCATCTCTACTTAGATCATCTGTATCCATCTGTAATGAGATCATCTGTATCC
>NC_074702.1:4309256-4311756 GCF_029448725.1 Salvelinus fontinalis | reverse complement strand
TCAGAGGTGAGTTGACTACCCTGTATCAGAGGTGAGTTGACTACCCTGTATCAGAGGTGAGATGAGATGACTACCCTGTATCAGAGGTGAGATGACTATCCTGTATCAGAGGTGAGGTGACTATCCTGTATCAGAGGTGAGATGACTACCCTGTATCAGAGGTGAGGTGAGGTGACTACCCTGTATCAGAGGTGAGTTGACTACCCTGTATCAGAGGTGAGGTGAGGTGACTACCCTGTATCAGAGGTGAGTTGACTACCCTGTATCAGAGGTGAGTTGACTACCCTGTATCAGAGGTGAGGTGACTATCCTGTATCAGAGGTGAGATGACTATCCTGTATCAGAGGTGAGATGACTATCCTGTATCAGAGGTGAGGTGACTATCCTGTATCAGAGGTGAGGTGACTACCCTGTATCAGAGGTGAGATGACTATCCTGTATCAGAGGTGAGATGACTATCCTGTATCAGAGGTGAGGTGACTACCCTGTATCAGAGGTGAGGTGACTACCCTGTATCAGAGGTGAGATGACTATCCTGTATCAGAGGTGAGGTGACTATCCTGTATCAGAGGTGAGATGACTATCCTGTATCAGAGGTGAGGTGACTACCCTGTATCAGACGTGAGGTGACTACCCTGTATCAGAGGTGAGATGACTATCCTGTATCAGAGGTGAGGTGACTATCCTGTATCAGAGGTGAGGTGACTATCCTGTATCAGAGGTGAGGTGACTATCCTGTATCAGAGGTGAGGTGACTATCCTGTATCAGAGGTGAGGTGACTATCCTGTATCAGAGGTGAGGTGACTATCCTGTATCAGAGGTGAGATGACTACCCTGTATCAGAGGTGAGGTGACTACCCTGTATTACATTTAACATTTAAGTAATTTAGCAGACGCTCTTATCCAGAGCGACTTACAAATTGGAAAGTTCATACATATTCATCCTGGTCCCCCCGTGGGAATTGAACCCTGGTCCCCCCGTGGGAGTTGAACCCACAACCCTGGCGTTGCAAGCGCCATGCTCTACCAACTGAGCCACACTGTATCAAAGGTGAGGTGACTATCCTGTATCAGAGGTGAGGTGACTATCCTGTATCAGAGGTGAGATGACTACCCTGTATCAGAGGTGAGATGAGATGACTACCCTGTATCAGAAGTGAGAAAACTATCCTGTATCAGAGGTGAGGTGACTACCCTGTATCAGAGGTGAGATGACTACCCTGTATCAGAGGTTCAGAGGTGAGATGACTACCCTGTATCAGAGGTGAGGTGACTACCCTGTATCAGAGGTGAGATGACTACCCTGTATCAGAGGTGAGGTGACTACCCTGTATCAGAGGTTCAGAGGTGAGATGACTACCCTGTATCAGAGGTTCAGAGGTGAGATGACTATCCTGTATCAGAGGTGAGGTGACTATCCTGTATCAGAGGTGAGATGACTATCCTGTATCAGAGGTTCAGAGGTGAGATGACTATCCTGTATCAGAGGTGAGATGACTACCCTGTATCAGAGGTGAGGTGACTACCCTGTATCAGAGGTGAGATGACTATCCTGTATCAGAGGTGAGGTGACTATCCTGTATCAGAGGTGAGGTGACTATCCTGTATCAGAGGTGAGATGACTACCCTGTATCAGAGGTGAGGTGACTACCCTGTATCAGAGGTGAGGTGACTACCCTGTATCAGAGGTGAGGTGACTACCCTGTATCAGAGGTGAGGTGACTACCCTGTATCAGAGGTGAGATGACTACCCTGTATCAGAGGTGAGTTGATTACCCTGTATCAGAGGTGAGGTGACTACCCTGTATCAGAGGTGAGGTGACTATCCTGTATCAGAGGTGAGGTGACTATCCTGTATCAGAGGTGAGGTGACTATCCTGTATCAGAGGTGAGTTGATTACCCTGTATCAGAGGTGAGGTGACTACCCTGTATCAGAGGTGAGATGACTACCCTGTATCAGAGGTTCAGAGGTGAGATGACTACCCTGTATCAGAGGTGAGATGACTATCCTGTATCAGAGGTGAGATGATTACCCTGTATCAGAGGTGAGATGACTACCCTGTATCAGAGGTGAGGTGACTATCCTGTATCAGAGGTGAGGTGACTATCCTGTATCAGAGGTGAGGTGACTATCCTGTATCAGAGGTGAGGTGACTATCCTGTATCAGAGGTGAGGTGACTATCCTGTATCAGAGGTGAGGTGACTATCCTGTATCAGAGGTGAGGTGACTATCCTGTATCAGAGGTGAGTTGATTACCCTGTATCAGAGGTGAGGTGACTACCCTGTATCAAAGGTGAGGTGACTATCCTGTATCAGAGGTGAGGTGACTATCCTGTATCAGAGGTGAGGTGACTATCCTGTATCAGAGGTGAGTTGATTACCCTGTATCAGAGGTGAGGTGACTACCCTGTATCAGAGGTGAGGTGACTATCCTGTATCAGAGGTGAGGTGACTACCCTGTATCAGAGGTGAGGTGACTATCCTGTATCAGAGGTG
>NC_074702.1:4289256-4306756 GCF_029448725.1 Salvelinus fontinalis | reverse complement strand
AACTGTCCTGTAAACACACAACAAGGTTACACACAGCCCCTCTACAATCTACCAACTGTCCTGTAAACACACAACAAGGTTACACACAGCCCCTCTACAATCTACCAACTGTCCTGTAAACACACAACAAGGTTACACACACAGCCCCTCTACAATCTACCAACTGTCCTGTAAACACACAACAAGGTTAAACACACAGCCCCTCTACAATCTACCAACTGTCCTGTAAACACACAACAAGGTTACACACAGCCCCTCTACAATCTACCAACTGTCCTGTAAACACACAACAAGGTTACACACAGCCCCTCTACAATCTACCAACTGTCCTGTAAACACACAACAAGGTTACACACAGCCCCTCTACAATCTACCAACTGTCCTGTAAACACACAACAAGGTTACACACACAGCCCCTCTACAATCTACCAACTGTCCTGTAAACACACAACAAGGTTACACACACAGCCCCTCTACAATCTACCAACTGTCCTGTAAACACACAACAAGGTTCTATTATTATTTTATATACTGTTTGTGTCCCAAATGGCATCCTATTCCCTATATAATGCACTACTTTTCACCAAGGCCCATAGGTATCTGGTCAAATGGAGTACACTACTAGGAAATAGGATGCCATTTGGTACAAAGCCCTAGTATAAACTGACTAGCCAGTAAACAATAGTGTTTTATAAACAGACTGTTCCGTTTCCCACAGAGACCAGTCAGAATGTCAGGACGGGGTGGTGACCTCTGTAAGAGAGAGAGAGAGAGAGAGAGAGAGAGAGAGAGAGAGAGAGAGAGAGAGAGAGAGAGAGAGAGATGAGGAAGAGAGAGCGAGAGAGAGAGCGAGAGAGAGAGAGAGAGAGAGAGAGAGAGAGAGAGAGAGAGAGAGAGAGAGAGAGAGAGAGTGAGAGAGAGAGAGAAAGAGCGAGAGAAAAAGAGAGAGAGAGAGAGAGATGCAGAGAGCTGTGAGTTGGCAGTGCACTACATTGCTGCCTGCCATAAGATGAGGGACAGTGTCTGACAGACCAATCAACCTGCACATGTCCTCTACTGTATGCTTATTGTTATTGTTCAATGTATGGTTATTTTGACCCTTGGTTATTGTTGTTACTGTTGTCCCTGTGACAATTTTGATTCTTATTATTTTCTTATTGTAAATATCCAAAGTAAGCTTTGGCAATATGTACATTGTTACGTCATGCCAATAAAGCAAATTTCATTGAATTTAATTGAATTCAGAGAGAGAGAGATGAGGAAGAGGGGGAGAGAGAGAGATGAGGAAGAGAGAGAGATATATGAGGAAGAGAGAGAGCGAGAGAGAGATGTGGAAGAGGGACAGAGGGACGGGAGAGAGAGAGAGAGAGAAAGAGAGAGAGAGAGAGACAGCAGGAGACAGAGGAGATAGGACTGGTTGTATGTGTTTCTCTCTCAAGTGCTGATCACAACAGTGGTTAAGCACACACACACACGCACGCACGCACGCACGCACGCACGCACGCACGCACGCACGCACGCACGCACGCACACACACACACACACACACACACACACACACACACACACACACACACACACACACACACACACACACACACACACACACATTTTTCCTGTAATAACTACCTCAGTAAATAGACTCTACCTTTCCTGTAATAACTACCTCAGCAAATAGACTCTACCTTTCCTGTAATAACTACCTCAGTAAATAGACTCTACCTTTCCTGTAATAACTACCTCAGTAAATAGACTCTACCTTTCCTGTAATAACTACCTCAGTAAATAGACTCTACCTTTCCTGTAATAACTACCTCAGTAAATAGACTCTACCTTTCCTGTAATAACTACCTCAGTAAATAGACTCTACCTTTCCTGTAATAACTACCTCAGTAAATAGACTCTACCTTTCCTGTAATAACTACCTCAGTAAATAGACTCTACCTTTCCTGTAATAACTACCTCAGCAAATAGACTCTACCTTTCCTGTAATAACTACCTCAGTAAATAGACTCTACCTTTCCTGTAATAACTACCTCAGCAAATAGACTCTACCTTTCCTGTAATAACTACCTCAGTAAATAGACTCTACCTTTCCTGTAATAACTACCTCAGTAAATAGACTCTACCTTTCCTGTAATAACTACCTCAGCAAATAGACTCTACCTTTCCTGTAATAACTACCTCAGTAAATAGACTCCACCTTTCCTGTAATAACTACCTCAGTAAATAGACTCCACCTTTCCTGTAATAACTACCTCAGTAAATAGACTCTACCTTTCCTGTAATAACTACCTCAGTAAATAGACTCTACCTTTCCTGTAATAACTACCTCAGTAAATAGACTCTACCTTTCCTGTAATAACTACCTCAGTAAATAGACTCTACCTTTCCTGTAATAACTACCTCAGTAAATAGACTCTACCTTTCCTGTAATAACTACCTCAGTAAATAGACTCTACCTTTCCTGTAATAACTACCTCAGTAAATAGACTCTACCTTTCCTGTAATAACTACCTCAGTAAATAGACTCTACCTTTCCTGTAATAACTACCTCAGTAAATAGACTCTACCTTTCCTGTAATAACTACCTCAGTAAATAGACTCTACCTTTCCTGTAATAACTACCTCAGTAAATAGACTCTACCTTTCCTGTAATAACTACCTCAGTAAATAGACTCTACCTTTCCTGTAATAACTACCTCAGTAAATAGACTCTACCTTTCCTGTAATAACTACCTCAGTAAATAGACTCTACCTTTCCTGTAATAACTACCTCAGCAAATAGACTCTACCTTTCCTGTAATAACTAATCTAATCCGCTACACAATATTCACAGAGCTGATGGCTGGACGGACGGGTCGGGGAGGGAGGGAGGGAGGGAGGGAGGGAGGGAGGGAGGGAGGGAGTAATGATCTTGATAATACGGCCAGATGATGAGATTAGAGATTATAATCACATATCCAGGTCAATGTGTTAACCTCACTGAGAGAGATAACACTCACACACAAACACACACATGTACAGTACATTATGTAATATACCGATGGTCTCTAACTAGCTCCATAGGGAAATCCAAAGTGAAAGCACATTTACCACGGGCATTACATCCGGGTCACGTGCAGCTCCACTCTGAATGGCTGAGAACTTGTGTGCTGCCAGCTGTGGGCATGTGGTCAGGACTCAAATAAACACAACCTTCATTTACGCTGTGACATACTCAAGTACTCCATTTTGGACCAGACTGACTTTATGACAAAAATGATCCTACAGTAGTTGTACTATGTAATCAATTCTGACAGCAGAATAAATGTTTCTGACAAATACTGATACCACATGAATTGTTTTTTAAATGAGAAGTTGTTTTTTTAGGGGAGGGAGGTCTCTTTAAGGGGGGGAGGGCTCTTTAAGGGAGGGAGGGAGGTCTTTAAGGGGGGGAGAGAGGTATTTGGGAGGGAGGTCTTTAAGGGAGGGAGGAAGTCTTTAAGGGAGTGAGGGAGGTTTTTAAGGGAGGAAGGGAGGTCTTTAAGGGGGGAGGAAGGTCTTTAAAGGGGGGAGGGAGGTCTTTAAGGGAGGGAGGGCTCTTTAAGGGAGGGAGGGAAGTCTTTAAGGGAGTGAGGGAGGTTTTTAAGGGAGGAAGGGAGGTCTTTAAGGGGGGAGGAAGGTCTTTAAAGGGGGGAGGGAGGTCTTTAAGGGTGGGAGGGAGGTCTTTAAGGGGGGAGAGAGGTATTTGGGAGGGAGGTCTTTAAGGGAGAGAGGGAAGTCTTTAAGGGAGACAGCGGTCTATAAGGGAGGGAGGGAGGTATTTAAGGGAGGGAGGGCTCTTTAAGGGAGAGAGGGAAGTCTTTAAGGGAGACAGGGGTCTATAAGGGAGGGAGGGAGGGATGTATTTAAGGGAGGGGGGGCTATATAAGGGAGAGAGGGAAGTCTTTAAGCGAGGGTGGTCTGTAGTACAGTAATTCAACAGCTTACTACACTGTAGTCTCTATTCAGTCTGGATCCCTGAAGCGTTACAGATCACATGATGGAGATGTAAAGGTCCTTTCAGATTGAGACGTGAACACAGTCTCCGCTAACGCAGGAAGATTTACATTTCAATCCCGCTGTAACGCTGAACTTCAGCGACACGGCTTGAATAGAGCACGATGTGACTGGGCTCATCATCACAGACCACCTGACAACAACAACACCACCTAGTTAGTGGGAATCCTGCAGCAGCCAAGCATCAAATAGTTATGACTGTACAGTCTTATGTATGACTGTTACCCTTTTAATGTTTTGCATTAACAATACATTTTCAGCGTCTATGTCTTATTGTGGTCCTGAATACTTACAACGGTGAACCGTCGCTGAGGGAAAGGCGCTCTGTAAACGATGGGTTTCATTTTCCAAACAGAGACATTCATTATGTTCTCTTCCTGACTGGAGATAACTGTGACATTAATGAGTGTGTGTGTGTGGTCGGTGTTACCTGTCGGCTGTCGTGTTTGGAGGAGGAGCTGCTGTTGCTGTGTGAGGGGGAAGAGATCTTGTGAGACATGGCAGAACTCCTCTCTTCTGAGCCCATCTCCCTGCCCCTGCAGGCCAGGCTGTCTCCCTGGGGATTGAGGAACCTCTCTCCCTGCCGGCCGGGGCTTGTCTCTCCTGGCTGTCCTTGGGCTTCTCTGGGTCAGCGAGGCGCTGCAACCTGGTCCATCCCCTCACTGTGTGTGTGTGTGTGTGTGTGTGTGTGTGTGTGTGTGTGTGTGTGTGTGTGTGTGTGTGTGTGTGTGTGTGTGTGTGTGTGTGTGTGTGTGTGTGTGTGTGTGTGTGTGTGTGTGTGTGTGTGTGTGAGAGAGAGAGAGAGAGAGAGAGAGAGAGAGAGAGAGATTATTGATCTTTAGGAACCTTTAATTGGCACCAGCCAACCTTTAATTGGCATTAGCTAATAACTATTGTACATACATATCAATTCAAATGCAAAAACGTTTTTAAAAAGGTCACTGTTAAAGAGAGAGTTCACATATCAGATGAGGGGGGAACTGAATTCCTAAAAAGCTTTGAAGCTCGTTAGTCTCACTGGGAACCACAACCACTCTGAGCGAGAGAGATGTTGTTCTGACAGAGAGCTTGCTTTTACCTGTGTCTGTGTCCCAAATGGAACCCTATTGTCCAAATTGTTCACTACGTTTGACCAGAGGGTCAAAAGAGAAAAGGGGCCCATTTGGGACGAAGACTGTGATTCAGTGTGCTGGTGAGTCATGGTCCAACAGTATGGACTGTCAACATTCATCAACGTACCTACAGTGTGATGAACAGACACTTGTGCACCCTATACTAAAGTCAAATAGAAAGACATATTAATGTGCAATAATTACCGCTTGATCATACAGGATAGTGATTAAATATCATATCACACACTGACTGACACTGGCAACTAAGGTGACAAATAGACTACTGTCTTTGGTGTGTATCAGTATATGAGCTTCACAGTGTGTGTGGTGTGTGTGTGTGTGTGTGTGTGTGTGTGTGTGTGTGTGTGTGTGTGTGTGTGTGTGTGTGTGTGTGTGTGTGTGTGTGTGTGTGTGTGTGTGTGTGTGTGTGTGTGTGTGTGTGTGTGTGTAAGGTAACTGTAAATTATACCGTCAGTTCGCAAGGCAACATACAGCAGGCAATCAATGCAACATGCTTTACTGATGCATGTAGAGTTCCAATCAATCTCACTGGAGTTCTAATCAATCTCACTGGAGTTCCAATCAATCTCACTGGAGTTCTAATCAATCTCACTGGAGTTCCACTCAATCTCACTGGAGTTCCAATCAATCTCACTGGAGTTCCAATCAATCTCACTGGAGTTCCAATCAATCTCACTGGAGTTCCAATCAATCTCCCTGAAGTTCCAATCAATCTCACTGGAGTTCCAATCAATCTCACTGGAGTTCTAATTAATCTCACTGGAGTTCCAATCAATCTCACTGGAGTTCCAATCAAATCTCACTGGAGTTCCAATCAATCTCACTGGAGTTCTAATCAATCTCACTGGAGTTCCAATCAAATCTCACTGGAGTTCCAATCAAATCTCACTGGAGTTCCAATCAATCTCACTGGAGTTCTAATCAATCTCACTGGAGATCCAATCAAATCTCACTGGAGTTCCAATCAATCTCACTGGAGTTCTAATCAATCTCACTGGAGTTCCAATCAATCTCACTGGAGTTCCAATCAATCTCACTGGAGTTCCAATCAATCTCACTGGAGTTCCAATCAATCTCACTGGAGTTCTAATCAATCTCACTGGAGTTCCAATCAATCTCACTGGAGTTCCAATCAAATCTCACTGGAGTTCCAATCAATCTCACTGGAGTTCCAATCAATCTCACTGGAGTTCCAATCAATCTCACTGGAGTTCCAATCAATCTCACTGGAGTTCCAATCAATCTCACTGGAGTTCCAATCAATCTCAATGGAGTTCCAATCAAATCTCACTGGAGTTCTAAGTCTCCTGTGAGTCTGTTACTTGAACTCTGTGAAGCATTTATTTGGGCTGCAATCTGAGGTACAGTTAATTTGAATGAACGTATCCTCTACAGCAGAGGTAACTCTGGGTCTTCCTTTCCTGTGGCGGTCCTCATGAGAGACAGTTTCATCATAGCGCTTGATGGATTTTGCGACGGCACTTGAAGACATTTTCAAAGTTCATGACATTTTCTTGACTGACCTTCATGTCTTAAAGTGATGATGGACTGTCATTTCTCTTGGCTTACTTGAGCTGTTCTTGCCATAATATGGACTTGGTCTTTTACAAATAGGGCTATCTTCTTTATACCACCCCTACCTTGTCACAAAACAACTAATTGGCTCAAACGCATTAAGAAGGAAAGAAATTCAACAAATTCACTTTTAACAAGTCACACCTGTTAATTGAAATGCATACCTCATGAAACTGGTTGAGAGAATGCCAAGAGTGTGCAAAGCTGTCATCAAGGCAAAGGATGGCTACTTTGAAGAATCTCAAATATTAAATATATTTGTACCTGTTTAAAACTTTTTTTTGTTACTACATGATTCCATATGTGTTATTTCAGTTTTGATGTCTTCACTATTATTCTACAATGTAGAAAATAGTAAAAATAAAGAAAAACCCTGGAATGAGTAGGTTGTCCAAACTTTTGACTGCTACGGTATACAGTTGAATTTGAAAGTTTACATACACCTTAGCCAAATACATTTAAACTCAGTTATTCACAATTCCTGACATTTAATCCAAGTAAAGATTCCCTGTCTTGGGTCAGTTAGGATCACCACTTTATTTTAAGAATGTGAAATAATAGTAGAGAGAATGATTAATTTCAGCTTTTATTTCTTTCATCACATTCCCAGTGGGTCAGAAGTTTACATACACTCAATTAGTATTTGGTAGCATTGCCTTTAAATTGTTTAACTTGGGTCAAACGTTTCGTGTAGCCTTCCACAAGCTTCACACAATAAGTTGGGTGAATTTTGGCCCATTCCTCGTGACAAAGCTGGTGTAACTGAGTCAGGTTTGTAGGCCTCCTTGCTCACACACGCTTTTTCAGTTCTGCCCACAAATTTTCTATAGGATTGAGGTCAGGCCGTTGTGATGGCCACTCCAATACCTTGACTTTGTTGTCCTTAAGGCATTTTGCCACAACTTTGGAAGTATGCTTGGGGTCATTGTCCATTTAGAAGACCCATTTGCGACCAAGCTTTAACTTCCTGACTGATGTCTTGAGATGCTGCTTCAATATACCCACATAAGTTTCACTCCTCATGATGCCATCTATTTTGTGAAGTGCACCAGTCCCTCCTGCAGCAAAGCACCCCACAACATGATGCTTCCACCCCCGTGCTTCACGGTTGGGATGGTGTTCTTCGGCTTGCAAGCATCCCCTTTCTTCCTCCAAACAAACATAAGGATGGTCATTATGGCCAAACAGTTCTATTTTTGTTTCATCAGACCAGAGGACATTTCCCCAAAAAGTACGATTTTGGAGCAGTGGCTTCTTCCTTGCTGAGCGGCCTTTCAGTTTATGTCGATATAGGACGCGTTTTACTGTGGATATAGATACTTTTTTACCTGTTTCCTCCAGAATCTTCACAAGGTCCTTTGCTGTTGTTCTGGGATTGATTTGCACTTTTCGCACCAAAGTACGTGATTTCTTTTGATTTTCCCATGATGTCAAGCAAAGAAGCACTGAGTTTGAAGGTAGGCCTTAAAATACATCCACTCAAATTATGTCAATTAGCCTATCAGAAGCTTCTAAAGCCATGACATAATTTTCTGGAATTTTCCAAGCTGTTTAAAGGCACAGTCAACTTAGTGTATGTAAACTTCTGACCCACTGGAATTGTGATGCAGTGAATTATAAGTGAAATAATCTGTCTGTAAACAATAGTTGGAAAAATGACTTGTCATGCACAAAGTAGATGTCCTAACCGACTTGCCAAAACTATAGTTTGTTTACAAGAAATTTGTGGAGTGTTTGAAAAACTAGTTTTAATTACTGACTCCAACCTAAGTGTATGTAAACTTCCGACTTCAAATGTACGTATATATTATTATTTTGTCTTAGTATGCTGTCTGTTGGTCTGCCTGTCTGTGTGAGCGTCTGTCTGTCTGTCTGTCTGTCTGTCTGTCTGTCTGTCTGTCTGTCTGTCTGTCTGTCTGTCTGTCTGGGTTGTGATAGTATGAAGACTGAGTGGTTCATTTCCACTGGATCACATGCCATGTTAACCACCAAACACCCTGGAGTCAGTCAGTCAGGAACTCAATACAGCCGGGGGCCAAGGCCTGTATCCCAAATGGCACCCTATTCCCTATATAGTAGAGTGCACTACTTTTGAACTGAGCCCTATGGGATCCTAGTCAAGAGTAGTATACTATGTAGGGAATAGGGTAACATTTGGAGCACACACCACGTGTGTCTCACCAAGTAACAGTGTGTGTGTGTGACGGGTGTGTGACCAGGTGAGTGTGATGTTACCATAGAGATATATACCGTATACTGTATTATATATAATATAGGTTATATAATAGGTTTTAATTCTGTGGGAAATCCTCTCCCAGAGTATACAGTATTATACAGCATCTCCCACCAGTCCCAGTCTCAAACCAGCCCAGTCCAGTCCAGTCCAGCCCAGTTCAGCACAGTCCAGCCCTGCCCAGCCTATACTAGTCCAGCCCAGTCCAGTTCAATCCAGTCCAGTCTCCCATCAGTCATGCAGTCACTAGGGCTGCTACTCAGATACACACCAAGGTTAATCACATTATCCCAGCTCTGTATCCAGCAACACTCTGCTTCCTCCTCCGCTGCTTCATGCCTAGGAGGCTACAGTCTCTGGGGTTTCACAGACAGTGGGCCTGACGGTCACCTGACACCCCCTGCCTGTCCCTGTCCTGCAGTCAAACCCATGCTCCATCTCCACACACACACACACACACACACACACACACACACACACACACACACACACACACACACACACACACACACACACACACACACACACACACACACACACACACACACACACACACACACACACACACACACACACACACACATACACACACACACACATATTTCCTATCTCTGCTTACCGGGCTTTGCTCCCTGGTCTCCCCTTTCTTCCCCAGTCTCCACTCCAGTCTCTGTCCTTCTGCTGGCTCTAACCCTAACCCTAACCCTAACCCTGACCCTAACCCTGGTCCTAACCCTGGTCCTAACCCTGGCCCCAACCCTGGCCCTAACCTTGGTCCTAACTCTGGTCCTAACCCTGACCACCTGACTGTGATCAGATCTTACTAACCACCTCCGGAGGCAGTCAGACACGTACTGTGTCTGAATATCTTCCAAGTGTAAACGGATCTGGACACTGAAACCATTTAAATCATCATTATCCTGATTCTACAATCATTGACTTATGGCATTAAGATGTGTCTTAATAAATATATTTGCCTACATGGATGGAGCAGGACATCTGGTCAAAATGCTGACCCAGTGGACAGATAAGAGTCACATTTTACTACCATGTGTCGATGCAACGGCTGCAATGTGGCCCAATCAGAACGTAAAGGAAAGGAAGCCCCTTT
Organism: Salvelinus fontinalis; assembly: GCF_029448725.1. Classification (NCBI taxonomy): domain Eukaryota; kingdom Metazoa; phylum Chordata; class Actinopteri; order Salmoniformes; family Salmonidae; genus Salvelinus; species Salvelinus fontinalis. Next base: position 4,296,663 of record NC_074702.1, on the reverse strand, counting down.
ATCTTCACCACTAAAGTTAGTTCTACTCAAATTCCTTCCAGGAACAATTAAGGAATGATATTCTTCTACATTCTAAAGAGAGATTGTTTTCAGACCACCTGTCCTGGCCAGGAACAAACTTAAGGCCTTAGTTATAGTTTTCAAATTGAAGGTGCAGAGTTTTGACTGGTGAGGTTGTTGTTCGGAAAAACTCCTGGCCCTTTTCATGAGACAATCAGCCACTGGTAGTATTGTAGTGGGAGGCTATGAGGATTCCCTATCGGACATGTTTTCCATTTTATCTGATATAGATATTTACTAGTTTCCATTTTATCTGCTAGAGATAATTACTAGTTTCCATTTTATCTGCTTGAGATACTTACTAGTCAGTCAATGCTGTAGGGGAATATATGATCCTTTTAGCTCAGTCTGAGTGGTTTGACATGGATCCTTTCAAAGCAGAAGTGCTCTACTTTATCAGTAACATGATGGGTCGTCTACCACAGGGAAGTGATACTTTCACTCCAACCCCTTCTTCATAGTGTCTCATCCCACACTGAACATGAAGTGGTACCTGTCTCGTCTAGTGTTCTCTCTCTCTCCCTCTCCCTCTCCCTCTCTCTCTCTCTCTCTCTCTCTCTCTCTCTCTCTCTCTCTCTCTCTGTGTGTGTGTGAGATGCAGTGTGGCTACTACAGGTGCTACTGTCTGTCTATATAGCCATGGACGTATTCACTGAAAACTAAAGAAAGTAGGCTGCAAATGTAATGAGTAACAGCTATTTTTGGTTTGCCCTGTATCACAATTACACCTCCTGGTTAGACACAAACACACACACAGACTTAAGTCATTTGGAGGAAGAGCCCTTCCTTATGTGGATGAACACTGCTGTAATGGCTGAAAGCCATGGTTGTAAAATGAGGAGATGCGGACAGGCAGTGAGTAGGTGGGCCACTGGGGGTTCAGGGGAGGGGAAGAAAGGGGGAGGATGGGGAGAGAGGGAGAGATAGGAGGATGGGGAGAGAGGGAGAGATGGGAGGATGGGGAGAGAGGAAACGATGGGAGGATGGGGAGAGAGGGAGAGATGGGAGGATGGGGAGATATGGGAGGATGGGGAGAGAGGGAGCAATGGGAGGATGGGGAGAGAGGGAGAGATGGGGAGAGAGGGAGAGATGGGAGGATGGGGAGAGAGGGAGAGATGGGAGGATGGGGAGAGAGGGAGCGATGGGAGGATGGGGAGATATGGGAGGATGGGGAGAGAGGGAGCAATGGGAGGATGGGGAGAGAGGGAGAGATGGGGAGAGAGGGAGCGATGGGAGGATGGGGAGAGAGGGAGAGATGGGAGGATGGGGAGAGAGGGAGAGATGGGAGGATGGGGAGAGAGGGAGAGATGGGAGGATGGGGAGAGAGGGAGCGATGGAAGGATGGGGAGAGAGGGAGAGATGGGAGGATGGGGAGAAAGGGAGAGATGGGAGGATGGGGAGAGAGGGAGAGATGGGAGGAAGGGGAGAGAGGGAGCGATGGGAGGATGGGGAGAGAGGGAGAGATGGGAGGATGGGGAGAGAGGGAACGATGGGAGGATGGGGAGAGAGGGAGAGATGGGAGGATGGGGAGATATGGGAGGATGGGGAGAGAGGGAGCAATGGGAGGATGGGGAGAGAGGGAGAGAGGGGAGGATGGGGAGAGAGGGAACGATGGGAGGATGGGGAGAGAGGAAACGATGGGAGGATGGGGAGAGAGGGAGAGATGGGAGGATGGGGAGATATGGGAGGATGGGGAGAGAGGGAGCAATGGGAGGATGGGGATAGAGGGAGAGATGGGGAGAGAGGGAGAGATGGGAGGATGGGGAGAGAGGGAGAGATGGGAGGATGGGGAGAGAGGGAGCGATGGGAGGATGGGGAGATATGGGAGGATGGGGAGAGAGGGAGCAATGGGAGGATGGGGAGAGAGGGAGAGATGGGGAGAGAGGGAGCGATGGGAGGATGGGGAGAGAGGGAGACATGGGAGGATGGGGAGAGAGGGAGAGATGGGAGGATGGGGAGAGAGGGAGAGATGGGAGGATGGGGAGAGAGGGAGCGATGGGAGGATGGGGAGAGAGGGAGAGATGGGAGGATGGGGAGAGAGGGAGAGATGGGAGGATGGGGAGAGAGGGAGAGATGGGAGGATGGGGAGAGAGGGAGAGATGGGAGGATGGGGAGAGAGGGAGAGATGGGAGGATGGGGAGAGAGGGAGCGATGGGAGGATGGGGAGAGAGGGAGCGATGAGAGGATGGGGAGGATAGGGAGAGATGGGGAGGCGTTACATGACCACTAACAGCTGGTTAGGATGAATGATCAATGAGACTTTAGGTCAAAGATGACTCATCCACAAGATGGGTCCCCCTGAATCACACACACACACACACACACACACACACACACACACACACACACACACACACACACACACACACACACACACACACACACACACACACACACACACACACACACACACACACACAAACTCGCTCGCTCGCACGCACACACACACACACACACACACACACACACACACACACACACACACACACACACACACACACACACACACACACACACACACACACACACACACACACACACACACACATTTAGACATGGCCTGACCTCCATCTTCCACAATGGAAAGTACCACAAGATGACATGACAATCCTACCTGATGAGCTGTCTACTACTGTAAATAAGACAATCCTACCTGATGAGCTGTCTACTACTGTAACTAAGACAATCCTACCTGATGAGCTGTCTCTACTACTGTAACTAAGACAATCTTACCTGATGAGCTGTCTACTACTGTAACTAAGACAATCCTACCTGATTAGCTGTCTCTACTACTGTAACTAAGATAATCCTACCTGATGAGCTGTCTCTACTACTGTAACTAAGGCAATCCTACCTGATGAGCTGTCTCTACTACTGTAAATAAGACAATCCTACCTGATGAGCTGTCTACTACTGTAACTAAGACAATCCTACCTGATGAGCTGTTTCTACTACTGTAAATAAGACAATCCTACCTGATGAGCTGTCTACTACTGTAACTAAGACAATCCTACCTGATGAGCTGTCTACTACTGTAACTAAGACAATCCTACCTGATGAGCTGTCTACTACTGTAACTAAGACAATCCTACCTGATGGACTGTCTCTACTACTGTAACTAAGACAATCCTACCTGATGAGTTGTCTACTACTGTAACTAAGACAATCCTACCTGATGAGTTGTCTACTACTGTAACTAAGACAATCCTACCTGATGAGCTGTCTACTACTGTAACTAAGACAATCCTACCTGATGAGCTGTCTCTACTACTGTAACTAAGACAATCCTACCTGATGAGTTGTCTACTACTGTAACTAAGACAATCCTACCTGATGAGCTGTCTACTACTGTAACTAAGACAATCCTACCTGATGAGCTGTCTCTACTACTGTAACTAAGATAATCCTACCTGATGAGCTGTCTCTACTACTGTAACTAAGGCAATCCTACCTGATGAGCTGTCTCTACTACTGTAAATAAGACAATCCTACCTGATGAGCTGTCTACTACTGTAACTAAGACAATCCTACCTGATGAGCTGTCTCTACTACTGTAAATAAGACAATCCTACCTGATGAGCTGTCTACTACTGTAACTAAGACAATCCTACCTGATGAGCTGTCTACTACTGTAACTAAGACAATCCTACCTGATGAGCTGTCTACTACTGTAACTAAGACAATCCTACCTGATGGACTGTCTCTACTACTGTAACTAAGACAATCCTACCTGATGAGTTGTCTACTACTGTAACTAAGACAATCCTACCTGATGAGCTGTCTCTACTACTGTAACTAAGACAATCCTACCTGATGAGTTGTCTACTACTGTAACTAAGACAATCCTACCTGATGAGCTGTCTACTACTGTAACTAAGACAATCCTACCTGATGAGCTGTCTCTACTACTGTAACTAAGACAATCCTACCTGATGAGTTGTCTACTACTGTAACTAAGACAATCCTACCTGATGAGCTGTCTACTACTGTAACTAAGACAATCCTACCTGATGAGCTGTCTCTACTACTGTAACTAAGACAATCCTACCTGATGAGCTGTCTCTACTACTGTAACTAAGACAATCCTACCTGATGAGCTGTCTCTACTACTGTAACTAACACAATCCTACCTGATGAGCTGTCTCTACTACTGTAACTAAGACAATCCTACCTGATGAGCTGTCTCTACTACTGTAACTAAGACAATCCTACCTGATGAGCTGTCTCTACTACTGTAACTAAGACAATCCTACCTGATGAGCTGTCTCTACTACTGTAACTAAGACAATCCTACCTGATGGGCTGTCTACTACTGTAAATAAGACAATCCTACCTGATGAGCTGTCTCTACTACTGTAACTAAGACAATCCTACCTGATGGGCTGTCTACTACTGTAAATAAGACAATCCTACCTGATGGACTGTCTCTACTACTGTAACTAAGACAATCCTACCTGATGGACTGTCTCTACTACTGTAACTAAGATAATCCTACCTGATGAGCTGTCTCTACTACTGTAACTAAGATAATCCTACCTGATGAGCTGTCTCTACTACTGTAACTAAGACAATCCCACCTGATGAGCTGTCTACTCCAGTTGTAGTTAAAACCTACAGGAGGGTGGCTCTCCAGGAACAGTGTTGGAGTGAAAACCTACAGGAGGGTAGCTCTCCAGGAACAGTGTTGGAGTGAAAACCTACAGGAGGGTAGCTCTCCAGGAACAGTGTTGGAGTGAAAATCTACAGGAGGGTAGCTCTCCAGGAACAGTGTTGGAGTGAAAACCTACAGGAGGGTAGCTCTCCAGGGACAGCTTTATAGAGCCCTATAAACCTGACAGAAGAGACTACTGAGGCAATGAATATCTTAAGATAATATGTTATTAAAATGAAAGGCAATGACGCCGTTACAAGAGGTCCTATATTTTCTGAGTGAGACAATCAGTGTGTCTGACCCAAACTCAACCCCTTATCAAATAAAATGTCTATGTCTGAAGGGCCTATTTATATGAATATGTGGAAGGCTTCAGATCTCAAACCCTGTTATTTAATAGCTGTGTCATAGGGATTTCCAGCCAAACACACACACACACACACACACACACACACACACACACACACACACACACACACACACACACACACTCACGCGCGCACACCCACACACACACACACACACACACACACACACACACACACACACACACACACACACACACACACACACACACACACACACACACACACACACACATACGTTCCTTTGAAAGCATCTCTCTGTCATCATAGAGTTCCTACTTGCGTCCATAGATAACCACACAATGCCTGGCCAAACAGTGCGTGGGGAAGGTGACTAACGTATGGTGAGTATTCCAGTCACACGGTCTCTGTGACCAAGTGAGATCATACATTCATGAGCACATGCACAGACACTCACTCACTCACTCACTCACTCACTCACTCACACACTCACTCACTCACTCACTCACGCACGCACGCACGCACGCACGCACGCACGCACGCACGCACGCACGCACGCACGCACACACACACACACACACACACACCCCATCCCCATGGTGCCACAGATGAATCATGTACAGCTCTTCCCTGATCAATAGAAAAGCCTCCATCTGAAATAGGAGATTAAGGAGGAATAGGAGGAGGATATTATTGTAGATGAGGAAGGAGGAATAGGAGGAGGAAGGAGGAATTGGAGGAGGATATTATTGTAGAGGAGGAAGGAGGAATAGGAGGAGGATATTATTGTAGAGGAGGAAGGAGGAATAGGAGGAGGATATTATTGTAGAGGAGGAAAGAGGAATAGGAGGAGGAATAGGTGGAGGATATTATTGTAGAGGAGGAAGGAGGAATAGGAGGAGGATATTAATGTAGAGGAGGAATGGGGGCATAGGAGGAGGAAGGAGGAAACACTTGAATGAAAATGCATGAATGAGTATGTGTGTGTATCGTGTGTGTGCAGTGTATCACCAGCCAGCCAGCACACCATTCCTGATCAACGTCATTCCACAAGATCTGGGCCTATATTTACACTGTTTCTCATGAACGTCATTCCACAAGATCTGGGTATTCCCAAAGCGTCTCAGAGTAGGAGTACTAATATAGGATCAGGTCATTGTGATTTAAAAGGCGTTGGGAATACGGGCCCAGGCTTCTTCTCCAAGTATGTAGCTAGCGTGTTGTCTGACCAATCACACACCACAGATAGAAATATGGTGGATATCACAGCAGATAGAGTGCACATGATTATGCATCCCAAATGGCACCCTATTCCCTTCCTAGTGCACTACTTCTGACCAGGGACCATAGAGAACAGGGTGCCAGTGGGTGATTCATGTGAAATCAGCCAGCGAGCTTTTATGAGATGTCGGATTAGCAGCTCTGTGGAGGGAGATGTCTAACGACACATACACACACACACACTAACAGGCTGAAAAATACATTTTGAAATCTATATTATTCAATTATTGCACCCACTGCTTGCTCGCGCACGCACCAACGAGTGTATGCATTGCCAAGGGCTAAAATTGAAGTCAGTTCTATTTCTGACGCAGATTGCGCTGCAAGTCCTGCCTCTCCCATTTCCTCATTGGTTTATAGAAGCAGATACCATCTCCTCATTGGTTATACCCACGTGGGTGACTGAAAGACGAAATAGGTCAGTGGTGGTAATGCGCGTAATTTATGAAAGTTGCCAATCGCAATATAAAGTCAAGAGAAGAAAAAGCCTGGAAGGACAACGATTCGGTTGACCGTTTTATGTGTGGATTAATTGGTGGAATAGAGGACCTTGTGCATTTCAGGTAAAATAACAACTCAATGTTTATATCCAAGGACAAATTAGCTAGCAACAGCAAGCTAGCTAAATAGGACAAATTAGCTAGCAAGTGCAAGCTAGCTAGCTAAATTTCCATAAATGTTTCATGCTTTTCGACCTGTCCCCAAATTAAAATAATTGGTTCAGAGTCTGTTTTGATATTTTAACCTGCGTGTCGTGATCGCGTTTGTTGTGGTGGGGACAAAATGATGTAATGGTGTGTGGAGGGGTGGAGGGAGTGCGGAGCGGTGGAGGGGGTGTGATGGTGTGTGGAGGGGTGGGCAGTAGCAAGGGTCTCTTGGCTTGGATGACTAGTACTTAGTGTAAGAAAGGGCCAAACTGACTTGGGCCAAATCAGACTTAGAGCAGTGAAGGGGGCTAAGTCTGTGATGGAAGAGAGAGAGAGAAGACTGGGGCCAAAGTCTTACAGATTAATGGTTTATTTCCACCCATAAAAATAGCCTGTTCCACATGTTAAGTAAATAGTAGTGCACTAAATAGGGAATAGGGTG